>NC_080379.1:124437566-124737566 GCF_014773155.1 Arachis stenosperma
GGATAAGGCAAAGGTAGAGGTAATTGAAAAATTACCACCACCTGCCAATGTTAAGGCAATCAGAAGCTTTCTGGGGCATGCAGGATTCTACAGAAGGTTTATCAAGGATTTTCGAAAATTGCTAAACCTTTGAGTAACCTGTTAGCTGCTGACACACCATTTGTGTTTGACACACAGTGTTTGCAGGCATTTGAGACCCTGAAAGCTAAACTGGTCACAGCACCAGTCATCAATGCACCAGATTGGGCATTACCATTTGAATTAATGTGGGATGCCAGTGATCATGCCATTGGTGCAGTGTTGGGACAGAGGCATAACAAACTTCTGCATGTCATTTATTATGCTAGCCGTGTTCTAAATGATGCACAGAAGAATTACACAACCACAGAAAAAGAATTACTTGCAGTGGTCTATGCCATTGACAAGTTTAGATCCTACCTAGTGGGATCAATGGTGATTGTGTACACTGACCATGCTGCTCTTAAATACTTACTCACAAAGCAGGATTCAAAACCCAGGCTTATCAGATGGGTGTTGCTTCTGCAAGAGTTTGATATAGAAATAAGAGACAGAAAAGGGACAGAGAATCAAGTAGCTGATCATCTGTCCAGAATAGAACTAGTAGCTGGGGCGTCCCTCCCTTCTACTGAGATCTCTGAGACTTTCCCAGATGAGCAACTCTTTGCCATCCAGGAAGCTCCATGGTTTGCAGATATTGCAAACTATAAAGCTGTGAGGTTCATACCCAAAGAGTACAGTTATGTGCAGAGAATGAGAAAGAAATTAATTTCAGATGCCAAATACTACCTTTGGGATGAACCATATCTCTTTAAGAAATGTGCTGACGGAGTGATCCGCAGGTGTGTACCCAGAGAGGAAGCACGAAGGATCCTATGGCACTGCCATGGATCACAGTATGGAGGACATTTTGGAAGTGAGCGAACAGCCACTAAAGTTCTCCAGTGCGGCTTCTACTGGCCTACTCTCTATAAAGATTCCCGAGAGTTTGTGCGTAACTGTGATAGTTGCCAAAGAGCTGGTAACCTGCCTCACGGATATGCCATGCCTCAACAAGGAATATTAGAGATAGAATTGTTTGATGTATGGAGAATTGATTTCATGGGACCATTCCCACCATCATACTCAAACACTTACATTCTGGTGGCAGTGGACTATGTATCTAAATGGGTAGAAGCAATTGCTACACCCACTAATGATACCAAGACTGTGCTGAAATTCCTCCAGAAAAACATTTTCAGCAGGTTTGGCGTCCCCAGAGTGCTAATCAGTGATGGGGGCACTCATTTCTGCAATAACAGCTATACTCTGCTATGGTTAGATATGGAATCAGCCATAAAGTGGCAACTCCGTATCATCCACAGACAAATGGGCAAGCTGAAGTCTCTAACAGAGAGCTAAAAAGAATCCTGGAACGGACTGTAATGGCCCGAAGAAAGGATTGGGCAAAGAGCTTGGATGATGCTCTGTGGGCATACAGAACAGCATTCAAGACTCCTATAGGAACCTCTCCATACCAATTGGTGTATGGGAAGGCCTGTCATTTGCCTGTGGAACTGGAACATAAAGCCTACTGGGCAACCAGATTCCTAAACATGGATGCACAGTTAGCCGGTGAGAAAAGACTGCTCCAGCTAAATGAGCTAGAGGAGTTCAGACTCAATGCCTTTGAAAATGCAAAAATTTATAAGGAAAAGGCAAAGAAGTGGCATGACAAGAGATTGTCAACCAGAGTCTTTGAGCCAGGACAAAAAGTTCTGCTCTTCAACTCCAGGCTCAAATTGTTTCCAGGAAAACTCAAGTCCCGGTGGAGGGGTCCGTATGTGATTACAGGAGTATCACCATATGGATATGTTGAGCTTCAAGATATTGATTCTGACAAGAAGTTCATTGTTAATGGACAGAGAATCAAGCACTATCTTGAAGGAAATTTTGAGCAGGAATGCTCAAAACTGAGACTTGAGTGATTCTCAGTGAAAGTTCAGCTAAAGACAGTAAAGAAGCGCTTGCTGGGAGGCAACCCAGTCATTAGAAAGTTGTATGAATTGTTCTTACAGAGGCAAGTATCAAAAATGAAGGAATTCACAGAGTTACAGAAGGATTCAGCTCAAAAAGCAGAGAAAATGAGCTTACTGGCGAAAAAACGCCAGTAAGGGGCATTTTGGGCGTTAAACGCCAGAATGGGCACCATTCTGGGCGTTTAACGCCAGTAATGGTACCATTTTGGGCGTTAAACGCCAGAATGGGCACCATTCTGGGCGTTTAACGCCAGGTGTGCAGCATCCTGGGCGTTTTAGAAAAACGCCCAGTGAGGAAAATTTCTGGCGTTTAACGCCAGCCAGGGTACCTGGCTGGGCGTTAAACGCCCAAGTGGGGCAACAGATGGGCGTTAAACGCCAGAATGGGTGCCATTCTGGGCGTTTAACGCCAGCTTGGTGGGGGGACCACAATTTTGTTTTCAAATCAGATTTTTTTCAAACTTTCCTTTTCTCACCCATACTTTTCTACAAAATCACACTTCAATCACTCATTATTCACTTTCAAATCTTCAAAAATCAAAACTTTTTTTTCAAATTTATTTCAAATCAATTACAAACATTGTTCAAAAATTTCACCCTTTTCTCAATTTCTTCTCATATCTTCTCAAATCTCTTTTCCAATTCCACTTTTTCTTCGAAAACTCTCCTCCCCACCTTATAAATACACGTTTGTTCCCCTCTTCCAACCACACCATTCGAATTTTCTCTTCCTCCCCCTCTCTTCTCTCTTTTATTTTGCTTGAGGACAAGCAAACCTCTAAGTTTGGTGTGCTTTTCCGTGATCACTAAGCCAAGATTCATCAATATCATGGCTCATAAGGGAAAACAAACCAATTTAAGAGGCAAGAAAGAGAATAATCCAAAGAATCTTTGGAATGAAGAGAAGTTCTTAACCAAAGAACATGAAGACCATTATCATAAAATAATGGGTCTGAGGTCAGTGATCCCGAAGTTAAATTTGATCTGAAAGAAGATGAATATCTGGGGATCCAAGAGCAAATTCGGAACAGAGGATGGGAAGTTCTAACCAATCCTGAGACAAAGGTTGGAAGGAACATGGTTCAGGAATTCTACTCAAATCTGTGGCTAACAGATAAACAGAGAATGACTGGAACTGCTTACCATACCTACAGAACCATGGTCAGAGGGAAAGTTATATACTTCCATCTGGACAAAATAAGAGAAATCTTCAAGTTGCCTCAACTGCAAGATGATCCTGATTCCTTTAATAGGAGGATGGTGAGAGTAGATAAGGGGTTGGATCAAGTTCTAGAGGACATATGCCTCCCTGGAACTAAGTGGATAACCAATTCTAAGGTTGTCCCAAACCAACTCAAGAGGGGAGACCTCAAACCAATTGCAAGAGGTTGGCTAGACTTTATTGGGCGTTCCATATTGCCCACTAGCAACCGTTCTGAGGTCACCATCAAGAGAGCAGTGATGATTCATTGCATTATGCTTGGAAAAGAAGTGGAGGTTCATCATGTGATTGCCTGTGAGATCTACACAATAGCAAATAGGAATTCCACTGTAACCAAATTGGCTTACCCAAGCTTGATCTCCTTGCTTTGTAAAGAGGCTGGGGTGAAGATGGAAGCAGATGAATTCATACCCATTGAACATCCAATCACCAAGAAGTCAATGGAAGGAGCAAGAGGAGCAGGGGCGTGAACTTCAAGATCTGAAACACCAAAAGCTCTCTTCTCAAGCTGAGGGAGCATCCACTTCTCAAAATCAAGGTTGTTGAGTCCTAACTCTGTGAAAACCTCTATCATTAGGAGCCTATTTTTTTCGTTTTTGTTCTTATTTTTCTATTTTTAGTCTCATCTTATATCTATATTTGAGTCTTGTTCTTAATTAATAAAATTAATAAAGTTTATGCCTTAAAGCTATGAATGTCCTATGAATCCATCACCTCTCTTAAAAGAAAAATGCTTTAATCACAAAAGAACAAGAAATACAGGGTTTCGAAATTTATCTCTGAAACTAGTTGAATTAGTTTGATGTGGTGACAATACTTTTTGTTTTCTGAATGAATGCTTGAACAGTGCATATGTATTTTGAATTTGTTGTTTTAAGAATGTTAAAATTGTTGGCTCTTGAAAGAATGAGGAGAAAGAGAACTGTTATTGAGGATCTGAAAAATCATCAAATTGATTCTTGAAGCAAGAAAAGCAGTGAAAAAAAAAATTTCGAAAAAAAAAGAAAAAGAAAAGAAAAAAAAAGAGAAGGAAATAAAGTTGTGATCCAAGGCAACAAGAGTGTGCTTAAGAACCCTGGACACCTCTAATTGGGGACTTTAGCAAAGCTGAGTCACAATCTAAAAAGGTTCACCCAATTATGTGTCTGTGGCATGTATGTATCCGGTGGTAATACTGGAAGACAGAGTGCTTTGGGCCACAGCCAAGACTCATACACTGGCTATGTTCAAGAATCAATATACTTAACTAGGAGAATCAATAACACTATCTGAGTTCTGAGTTCTTATAGATGCCAATCATTCTGAACTTCAAAGGATAGAGTGAGATGCCAAAACTGTTCGGAGGCAAAAAGCTACTAGTCCCGCTCATCTAATTGGAGCTGTGTTTCTTTGATATTTTGGAGTCTATAGTATATTCTCTTCTTTTTATCCTATTTTGATTTTCAGTTGCTTGGGGACAAGCAACAATTTAAGTTTGGTGTTGTGATGAGCGGATAATTTGTATGCTTTTTGGCATTGTTTTTAGTATGATTTTAGTATCTTTTAGTTAGTTTTTAGTATATTTCTATTAGTTTTTAATTAAAATTCACTTTTCTGGACTTTACTATGAGTTTGTGTGTTTTTCTGTGATTTCAGGTATTTTCTGACTGAAATTGAGGGTCCTGAGCAAAAATCTGATCCAGAGACTGAAAAGGACTGCAGATGCTGTTGGATTCTGACCTCCCTGCACTCGAAGTGGATTTTCTGGAGCTACAGAAGCCCAATTGGCGCGCTCTCAACGGCATTGGAAAGTAGACATCCTGGGCATTCCAGCAATATATAATAGTCCATACTTTGCCCAAGATTTGATGGCCCAAACCGGCGCTCAAAGTCACCTTCAGAAATTCCAGCGTTAAACGCCGGAACTGGCATAAAATTTGGAGTTAAACGCCCAAACTGGCATGAAAGCTGGCGTTTAACTCCAGAAAAGGTCTCTACACGAAATTCCTTCATTGCTCAGCCCAAGCACACACCAAGTGGGCCCGGAAGTGGATTTTTCTGTCATTTACTCATTTCTGTAAACCTTAGGACACTAGTTTACTACTTATAGGATCTTTTGACATTGTATCCGTACCTTATGACCTCATAGCACTTTTTACACGTTCTTGTATACTTCCACAGCATGAGTCTCTAAACCTCATGGTTGGGGGTGAGGAGCTCTGCTGTGTCTTGATGGATTAATGCAATTACTACTGTTTCTTATTCAATCATGCTTGCTTCCATTCTAAGATAACACTTGTTCTTAATCCGGATGAATGTGATGATCCGTGACAATCATCATCATTCTCAACTATGAACACGTGCCTGACAAACACCTCTGTTCTATCTTAGATTGAGTAGTTATCTCTTGGGTTCTTTAATCGGAATCTTCGTGGTATAGGCAGGACCTGATGGCAGCATTCAAGAGAATCCGGAAGGTCTAAATCTTGTCTGTGGTATTCTGAGTAGGATTCAATGATTGAATGACTGTGACGTGCTTCAAACCTGTAACCTACTGGGCCTTAGTGACAGACGCAAAAGAGGGATTCTATTCCGGTAGGGGAGGGAACCAAACCGGTGATTGGCAGTACTGTGACAGAGTGCGTGCATTAGCTTTCACTGCGAGGATGGGAGGTAGCCATTGACAACGGTGAAACCCTACACGAGCTTGCCATGGAAGGAGACTTGCGTGTTTGATGAAGAAGACGGTAGGAAAGCAGAGATTCAGAAGATGGAGCATCTCCAAACCTCAACCCATTCTCCATTACTGCAATACAAGTAACCATTACATGTTCTTTTGCTTCTTACAATCAATCCTGATAATTTCTGATATCCTGACTAAGATTTACAAGATAACCATAGCTTGCTTCAAGCCGACAATCTCCGTGGGATCGACCCTTGCTCACGCAAGGTATTACTTGGACGACCCAGTGCACTTGCTGGTTAGTTGTGCGGGATTGCAAAAGTGTTATTGCAATTTCGTGCACCAGCAAGCTATGGTCACCTTGTAAATCTCAGTCAAGCTGTTTCAAATGTGATTGGATTAGATAATTAAAAGATAAATAAAATAGGATAGAAATACTTATGTAAATTAATGGTGGGAATTTTAGATAAGCGTTTGGAGGTGCTTGTCCCTGTTGAATCTCTGCTTTCCTACTGCATCCATTCAATCCTTCTTATTCCTTTCCATGGCAAGCTGTATGTAGGGTATCATCGTTGTGAATGGCTACATCCCATCCTCTCAGTGAAAAAGGTCCAAATGCTCTGTCACAGCACGGCTAATCATCTGTCGGTTCTCAATCAGGTTGGAATAGAATCCAGTGATTCTTTTGCGTCTGTCACTAACGCCCAGCCTTCAGGAGTTTGAAGCTCGTCACAGTCATTCAATCCCGGAATCCTACTCAAAATACCACAGACAAGGTTAGACTTTCTGGATTCCCATGAATGCCGCCATCAATTCTAGCTTATACCACGAAGATTCTGATTAAGGAATCCAAGAGATATGCGCCCGATCTAAGGTAGAACGAAAGTGGTTGTCAGTCACGCGCGTTCATAGGTGAGAATGATGATGAGTGTCATGAGTCTCTAAACTCCATTGTTGGGGGTGAGGAGCTCTGCAACGTCTCGATGAATTAATGCAATCACTTATATTTTTCCATTCAAATATGCGTGTTCCTATCTAAGATGTTCATTCGCGCTTAATTATGGAGAAGGTGATGATCCGTGACACTCATCACCTTTCTCAACCTATGAACGTGTGTCTGACAACCACCTCCATTCTACATCAGATTGAATGAATATCTCTTAGATTCTTTAATCAGAATCTTCGTGGTATAAGCCGGATTGATGGCGGCATTCATGAGAATCCGGAAAGTCTAAACCTTGTCTGTGGTATTCCGAGTAGGATTTCGGGATTGAATGACTATGACAAGCTTCAAACTCCTGAAGGCTGGGCGTTAGTGACAAATGCAAAAGAATCATTGGATTCTATTCCAACCTGATTGAGAACCGACAGATGATTAGCCGTGCTGTGACAAAGCATTTGGACCATTTTCACTGAGAGGATGGGAAGTAGCCATTGACAACGGTGACACCCTACATAGAGCTTGCCATGGAAGGAACCTTGCATTATGCTATTGAGTTGAATATTACACTGCAGGAATTCAGAGGACAAAGCATCTCCAAAACCCCAACATATTCTCCATTACTGCACAACAAGTAATTATTTCACGCTCTTTTATTTGTCTAATAATTCAAACTGATAATTTTAATTGATATCCTGACTAAGAATAATAACATAAACATAGCTTGCTTCAAACCAATAATCTCCGTGGGATCGACCCTTACTCACGTAAGGTATTACTTGGACGACCCAGTGTACTTGCTGGTTAGTGGTACGAGATCATAAGAAATCTTGATTTTGATATTGAGATTAAAATTTCGTGCACCAAGTTTTTGGTGAACCATTGTAAGATAATTCTTTGGACTCGGGTTCATACTTTGATCATGGTTCCTAGTGATCCATGCATTGGCATAGAACTCTTGAACCATTAAAATTCCGACTTGTTGAATGGGGTTGGTTAGAACTTCCCAACCTCTTCTTTGGATCTCATGTCGGATCTCCGGATACTCATTTTTCTTGAGCTTGAAAGGGACCTCAGGGATCACCTTTTTCTTGGCCACAACATCATAGAAGTGGTCTTGATGGGCTTTAGAGATGAATCTTTCCATCTCCCATGACTTGGATTCATTGGAGCCATTGTTGATGATCACAATTTCGTCCACCTTTAATGTCAATAGCTTGACAGTGGGCTCTCATGGAGCCACAAAGGTGATCAGGTCAATATTGTGGACTCCCAACACCAAACTTAGAGTTTGGATATGGGGGTTCAACACCAAACTTAGAGTTTGGTTGTGGCCTCCTAACACTAAACTTAGAGTTTGATTGTGGGGGCTCTGTTTGACTCTGTATTGAGAGAAGCTCTGCATGCTTACTCTCCCTTGTTACAGAAGGATAGCCGTGTGCCTTAAACACAAGGTAGTCCCCATTCAATTGAAGGACTAATTCTCCTCTGTTAACATTAATCACAGCACTTGCTGTGGCTAGGAAAGGTCTTCCAAGGATGATGCATTCATCCTCTTCCTTCCTAGTATCTAAGATTATGAAATCAGCAGGGATGTAAAGGCCTTCAACCTTTACTAATACATCCTCTACTAATCCATAAGCCTGTCTTACTGACTTGTCTGCCAATTGTAATGAAAATAAGGCAGGCTGTACCTCAATGATCCCCAGTTTCTCCATTACAGAGAGTGGCATAAGATTTATGCCTGACCCCAGGTCACACAGAGCCTTGTTAATGGTCATGGTGCCTATGGTACAGGATATTGAGAATTTGCCAGGATCTTGTTTCTTTTGAGGTAAAGTTTGCTGAACCCATGTATCAAGTTCACTAATGAGCAAGGGAGGTTCACCTTCCCAAGTCTCATGAACAAATAACTTGGCATTCAGCTTCATGATGGCTCCTAGATATTGAGCAACTTGCTCTCCAATTACATCTTCATCCCCTTCTGAGGAAGAATAATCTTCAGAGCTCATGAATGGCAAAAGGAGATTTAGTAGAATCTCTATGGTCTCTATATGAGCCTCAGATTCCTTTAGGTCCTCAATAGGGAACTCCTTCTTGCTGGAGAGACGTCCCAGGAGGTCTTCCTCACTAGGATTTTTGTCCTTCTCCTCCCTTGTGCATTCGGCCATATTGATTACATCAATGGCCTTGCACTCTCCCTTTGGATTCTCTTTTGTATTGCTTGGGAGAATATTGGGAGGAGTTTCAATGATTTTCTTACTCAGCTGGACCACCTGTGCCTCCAAATTTCTAATGGAGGATCTTGTTTCACTCATGAAACTTAAAGTGGCTTTAGACAGATCAGAGACTATGTTTGATAAGTTAGAGGGGCTCTGTTCATAATTCTCTGTCTATTGCTGAGAAGATGATGGATACGGCTTGATATTGCTGAGCTTATTTCTTCTACCATTATTAAAGCCTTGTTGAGGCTTTTGTTGATCCTTCCATGAGAAATTCGGATGATTTCTCCATGATGAATTATAGGTGTTTCCATAAGGTTCACCCGTGTAATTAACCTCTGCTATTGCAGGGTTTTCAGGATCATAAGCTTCTTCAGAAGCTGCCTCTTTAGTATTGTTGGATGCATTTTACCATCCATTCAGACTTTGAGAAATCATGTTGACTTGCTGAGTCAACACTTTGTTCTGAGCCAATATAGCATTCAGAGCATCAATTTCAAGAACTCCCTTCCTTTGAGGCATTCCATTATTCACATAATTCCTCTCAGAAGTGTACATGAACTGGTTATTTGCAACCATGTCAATAAGTTCTTGAACTTCTGCAGGTGTTTTCTTTAGGTGAATGGATCCACCTGCAGAATGGTCCAATGACATCTTGGAAAACTCAGATAGACCATAATAGAATATATCTAATATGGTCCCTTCTGAAAACATGTCAGAAGGACACTTTTTGGTCATCTGCTTGTATCTTTCCCAAGCTTCATAGAGGGATTCACCATCTTTTTGTTTGAAGGTCTAAACATTCACTCTAAGCTTGCTCAGCTTTTGAGGAGGAAAGAATTTATCCAAGAAGGCCGTGACCAGCTTATCCCAGGAGTCCAGGCTATCTTTAGGTTGTGAGTCCAACCATGTTCTAGCTCTGTCTCTTACAGCAAAAGGGAAAAGCATGAGCCTGTAGACTTCAGGATCTACTCCATTCGTCTTTACAGTCTCACAAATCTGCAAGAACTCAGTTAAAAATTGGTAAGGATCTTCAGATGGAAGTCCATGAAACTTGCAGTTCTGTTGCATTAGAGCAACTAATTGAGGTTTCAGCCCAAAATTGTTTGCTCCAATGGCCGGAATGGAGATGCTTCTTCCATCAAATTTGGACGTTGGTTTAGTGAAATCACCTAGCATTCTCCCTGCATTATTGTTGTTGGGTTCGGCTGCCATCTCCTTTTCTTGTTCGAAAATTTCAGAAAGGTTGTCTCTGGATTGTTGTAATTTAGCTTCTCTTAATTTCCTCTTCAGAGTCCTTTCAGGTTCAGGATCAGCTTCAACAAGAATGCCTTTTTCCTTGTTCTTGCTCATATAGGGAAGAAGAGAACAAGAAAAGAAAGAGGAATCCTCTATGTCACAGTATAGAGATTTCTTTATGTTAGTAGAAGAATAAAGGGAATAGGAGTGAAGAAGAATGAATAGGTAGGGGCAGTGATTTGAGATGAAGAGAGGTGAAGAGAAGTGTTAGTAGATAAATAAATAAATAGAAGAAGGGGAGAGGAAAGAAATTTCGAAAATAAATTTGAAAAGAAGTTAAATGACTTTCGAAAATAAAAGATAAGATAGAATTAAAATTAAAACAATTAATTAATTAAAAAGAATTTTTGAAAAAGGAATGAGATATTTTCGAAAATTAAAGAGGAAAAAGTAGTTAGGTGGTTTTGAAAAAGATAAGAAACAAACAAAAAATCAAATAGTTAGTTGAAAAAGATATTAAAATCAAATTTGAAAATATAAGAAGATAAGAAGTTAGGTAAGATATTTTGAAATCAAATTTTTGAAAAAGATAAAATTTTGAAAAAAGATATGATAAAAAGATAGGATAAGAAGATATGATAAAAAGATAGGATTGAAAAAGATTTAATTTTTTAAAATTAAAATTAATTACTTAGCTAACAAGAAACTAAAAGATATGATTCTAGAATTTAAAGATTGAACCTTTCTTAACAAGAAAGTAACAAACCTCAAATTTTTTAATCAATCATATTAATTGTTAGCATAATTTTCGAAAATTTGAAATAAAATTAAGAAAAAGATTTTGAATATAATTTTAAAATTTTCGAAATTAATAAGATAAAAAATGAAAAAGATTTGATTTGAAAAAGTTTTGAAAAGATAAAATTTTTAAAATTGAAAATTTGACTTGACTTGTAAGAAACAACTAATTTTTAAAAATTTTTGACCAAGTCAACCCAAAATTTCGAAAATTTGGAGGGAAATAAGGAAAAGATATTTTTTTTGTTTTTGAATTTTTAATGAGGAGAGAGAAAAACACAAACATGACCCAAAACATGAAAATTTTGGATCAAAACACTTAATGTATGCAAGAACACTATGAATGTCAAGATGAACACCAAGAACACTTTGAAGATCATGATGAACATTAAGAACATATTTTTGAAAAATTTTTTATGCAAAGAAAATATGCACGACACCAAACTTAGAATTCTTTAATGCATGGACACTATGAATGCAAGAATGCATATGAAAAACAATAAAAGACACAAAACAAGAAATCATCAAGATCAAACAAGAAGACTTACCAAGAACAACTTGAAGATCATGAAGAACACTATGAATGCATGGAATTTTCGAAAAAATAATGCATAAATTTTAAGAACATGCAATTGACCCCAAACTTAAAAATTGACTCAAGACTCAAATAAGAAACACAAAATATTTTTGGTTTTTATGATTTTCTATTTTTTTTGTATTTTCTTTTATTTTTTTCGAAAATAATAAATTTGGAAAAACGAAAACAAAGAAAAATTTTGAAAAATTTTTGAAAACTTTTTTGAAAATAAAATTACCTAATCTGAGCAACAAGATGAACCGTCAGTTGTCCATACTCGAACGATCCCCGGCAACGGCGCCAAAAACTTGGTGGAAGAAATTGTGATCATCATCAATGGCTCCATTAATTTGGTAGCTCTCACACGTGAATTACACTTAAGTCACAACTCCGCACAACTAACCAGCAAGTGTACTGGGTCGTCCAAGTAATAAACCTTACGTGAGTAAGGGTCAATCCCACAGAGATTGTTGGTATGAAGCAAGCTATGGTCACCTTGTAAATCTCAGTCAGGCTGTTTCAAATGTGATTGGATTAGATAATTAAAAGATAAATAAAATAGGATAGAAATACTTATGTAAATTAATGGTGGGAATTTCAGATAAGTGTATGGAGGTGCTTGTCCCTGTTGAATCTTTGCTTTCCTACTGCTTTCATCCAATCCTTCTCACTCCTTTCCATGGCAAGCTGTATCTAGGGCATCACCGTTGTCAATGGCTACATCCCATCCTCTCAGTGAAAAAGGTCCAAATGCTCTGTCACAGCACGACTAATCATCTGTCGGTTCTCAATCAAGTTGGAATAGAATCCAGTGATTCTTTTGCGTCTGTCACTAACGCCCAGCCTTCAGTAGTTTGAAGCTCATCACAGTCATTCAATCCCAGAATCCTACTCGGAATACCACAGACAAGGTTAGACTTTCTGGATTCCCATGAATGCCGCCATCAATTCTAGCTTATACCACGAAGATTCTGATTAAGGAATGCAAGAGATATGCGTCCGATCTAAGGTAGAACGAAAGTGGTTGTCAGTCACGCGCATTCATAGGTGAGAATGTTGATGAGTGTCACGGATCATCACATTCATCAAGTTGAAGTGCAACGAATATCTTAGAACAGGAATAAATGGAATTGAATAGAAAATAATAGTAATTGCATTGAAATTTGAGGTACAGCAGAGCTCCATACCCTTAATCTATGGTGTGTAGAAACTCCACTGTTGAAAATACATAAGTGAAAGAGGTTCAGGCATGGCCGAATGGCCAGCCCCCAAACGTGGTCACAAGACCGAATTATCAAAGACTGATCAATACAATCCAAGATGTCTAATACAATAATAAACTATCCTATTTATACTAGACTAGCTACTAGGGTTTACAGAAGTAAGTAATTGATGCATAAATCCACTTCCAGGGCCCACTTGGTGTATGTTTGGGCTGAGTTTGATCTATCCACGAGCTGAGGCTTCTTTTGGAGTTGAACCCCAAGTTGTAACGTGTTTTGGGCGTTCAACTCCGGTTCGTGACGTGTTTCTGGCGTTTGACTCCAGATAGCAACATGGAACTGGTGTTGAGCGCCAGTTTACGTCATCTAATCACAAATAAAGTATGGACTATTATATATTGCTGGAAAGCTCTGGATGTCTACTTTCCAACGCCATAGAGAGAGCGCCATTTGAAGTTCTGGAGCTCCAGAAAATCCATTTCGAGTGCAGGGAGGTCAGAATCCAACAACATCAGCAGTCCTTTGTCAGCATCCTATCAGAGTTTTGCTCAGGTCCCTCAATTTCAGCCAGAAAATACCTGAAATCACAGAAAAACACACAAACTCATAGTAAAGTCCAGAAATGTGAATTTAGCATAAAAACTAATGAAAACATCCCTAAAAGTAACTAGATCATACTAAAAACTACCTAAAAACAATGCCAAAAAGCGTATAAATTATCCGCTCATCACTTTCCTACTGTCTTCATCCAATCCTTCTTACTCCTTTCCATGGCAAGCTGTATGTTGGGCATCACCGTTGCCAATGGCTACAGTCCCATCCTCTCAGTGAAAATGTTCAACGCGCTCTGTCACAGCACCGCTATTCATCTGTCGTTTCTCGATCAAGTCGGAATAGAATCCAGTGATTCTTTTGCGTCTGTCACTAACGCCCCACAATCGTGAGTTTGAAGCTCATCACAGTCATTCAATCTCTAGCTTATACCACGAAGATTCTGATTAAGGAATCCAAGAGATATCTACTTAATCTAAGGTAGAACGGAGGTGGTTGTCAGGCACACGTTCATAGGTGAGAATGATGATGAGTGTCACGGATCATCACATTCATCAATTTGAGGAACAAGTGATATCTTAGAACAAGAATAAGCTGAATTGAATAGAAGAACAATAGTAATTGCATTAATACTCGAGGTACAGCAGAGCTCCACACCTTAATCTATGGTGTGTAGAAACTCTACCGTTGAAAATACATAAGAACAAGGTCTAGGCATGGCCGAATGGCCAGCCTCCCAAAGAGGGTTCAATCAGAAAAACATGATCAAAAGATGATCCGAAGATTGAAAGATTCCCCCAAATACAATAGCAAAAGGTCCTATTTATAGAGAACTAGTAGCCTAGGGTTTACAGAAATGAGTAAATGACGTAAAAATCCACTTTCGGGCCCACTTGGTGTGTGCTTGGGCTGAGCATTGAAGCTTCCATGTGTAGAGACTTCTCTTGGAGTTAAACGCTAGCTTTTGTGCCAGTTTGGGCGTTTAACTCCCACTTTTGTGCCAGTTCCGGCGTTTAACGCCGGGAATTCTAAAGCTGACTTGGAATGCCTGTTTGGGCCATCAAATCTCAGACAAAGTATAGACTATTATATATTGCTGGAAAAACCTAGATGTCTACTTTCCAATGCAACTGAGAGCGTGCCAATTGGGAGGTCAGAATCCAACAGCATCTACAGCCCTTTTCAGCCTCTGAATCAGATTTTTGCTCAGGTCCCTCAATTTCAGCCAGAAAATACCTGAAATCACAGAAAAATACACAAACTCATAGTAAAGTCCAGAAAAGCGAAGTTTAAATAAAAACTAATAAAAATACAATAAAAACTAACTAAAACATACTAAAAGCATACTAAAAACAATGCCAAAAAGCGTATAAATTATCCGCTCATCAGTTAACGTGAACTCTAACGTAGAAGCGGAAAACAAAAGCCAACGTTAGTGACACTCACTTTTGTCACTAACGTTGGACCAACTAGCATTGCCTACGTTAACTTTCACGTTAAAACTATTAACGTGAAAGTTAACGTGGAGTTGAAATCAAAGAGCCAACGTTAATGACATTCACTTTTGTCACTAACAATGGAAGATGTCATCACTACTACGTTAAGAGCCACGTTAACATAGTTAGCGTCACGTTAACTTAGTTAACGTGAGTTCCAACGTAGAGAATGTGGCACTTGGAGCGTTAGTGACAAAGGTGAGTGTCACTAACGCTCTCGAAGGTGGATCACACCTACGTTAAGAGTCACGTTAGCTATACTAATGTGGACTCTAACGTAGGAACAAAGGGGCATTAAGCAACGTTAATGGGAAAAGTGATTCCCATTAACGTTCGCGAAGGGGTACAAGCAAACGTTATTGGGAAAAGTAAGTCCCAATAATGCTGCCCAAACATTGAAAAGGCAACGTTAGTGGTTACGTTAAAACCACTAACGTTAGATTTAACGTGGGTATATGAGGTTGGAACGTTAGTGGAAAAAGTGAATGCCACTAACGTTCTCGAACCCACAATGGCACTCAACGTTAAATCTTACTAAATACCCAAGCCTAATTCATATTTCTCTGCAAGTTGGGCCCACTCAACATGAGAACTGCTTCAACTCAAGATCCAAAGCCCACATCCAAGACTTGAAGAACTCACTAGAAGATCAAGAGGAGTAGTATATATAGGAGTAGTTTTGAACTATGGAGAAGCTTGGCACATTTTGGAACTACTCTCTATAGATTTACTTTTCTGTACTTTTAGCATGGATTCTTCTTTTCTGGCATTTTTCATTTCTAGAGCTATGAACAACTAAACCCCTTTCATTGGGTTAGGGAGCTTTGTTGTAATTTGATGGATCAATTATAGTTTTCATTCTTCTTCTTCTTTCTTTTCTCTTGATCTTACTAGAAAGCTTTCGATCTTAATGCAATTGGTTAGTTGTCTTGGAAAAGAAACTCTCCATAGTTGGATCTCCTTTGAGCCTTGGAAAAGGGATGAGGAGATCATGCTAGAAATGCTTTCTCATGTTGGACCAAATTGGGGTTTGGACGGATATAGTGACATGTAATCCTCCCAACACTTTGATTTGGAAATACATGTGGTATAATCAGTGACCACACTTCATCTCTTCCCATGAGCAATTAAATCAAGGAATTGGGCAATTATTCAAGCTTAGAGAGATTGGATTGCCAAGGAATTGGGATCCAATCACTTAAGATTGCCAAGGAGATCAATGAATGCATTGATTGAGGAAGAGATGAGAATGAACTTGATCCGGAGAATGCAACATCTCCTGAACCCAATGATTTCCCCATTTCTGATCTTACCCATTCTCTTTACTTTCTGCCATTTAATTTCGTGCTCATTACCCCAAATCCCCATTTAAGATTCTGCACTTTAATTTCTGTTATTTACTTTCCAGTTATTTAAATTTCTGCATCTCAATCTAAATTTTGTTTAGCTCAACTAGCACATTCTTCTAACTAAAGTTGCTTGACCAATCAATCCTTGTGGGATTCGACCTCACTCTATTGTGAGTTTTACTTGACGATAATTCGGTATACTTGCCTAAAGAAAATTTGTTGAGAGACAAGTTTTCATGCATCATTGGGGGTGAGGAGCTCTGCAGCATCTCAATGAATTAATGCAATGATTTTTGTTTTTCATTCAAACACGCTTGTTTCTATCTAAAATGCTGATTCGTACTTAACTGTGATGGATATGACGATCCGTGACACTCATCACCATCCTCACTGATGTGCGGAAAACGATCCGACACAAAACTCACCGGCAAGTGTACCGGGTCGCATCAAGTAATAATAACTCACATGAGTGAGGTCGATCCCACAGGGATTGAAGGATTGAGCAATTTTAGTTTAGTGGTTGATTTAGTCAAGCGAATCAAGTATTGGTTGAGTGTTTTGTATCCAACAGTAATTAAACAACAGGAAATGTAAAGGGAGAGGGATGAATTGCAGAAATTAAAGAAAACTGAAAGTAAAAGAGCTGAATCTTAAAGAACAAGAAATTAAATGACTGAAACTTAAAGTGCAAGAAATGTAAATTGCAGTAACTTAAAGAGCAAGAAATATAAATTGCAATAATGAAAAGGGATTTGAGGAGTGGGATTTCAGAAATTAAGCAATGGAGATTAAATTGCAGCAAGTAATAAAGCAGAAGATGAATTGGAAATACTTAGAATTCAAACAGAAAGGAAATTGAGTTGCAGCAGAGGTTCATAGAAGAACCAAAAGGAAAATGTGATCTCAGGACTCCAGAGACTAGATAGCAAAGTCTAGATCTCAATTGCCTTCCCAGATCCAAATTCCCAAAGCAATTAACAAGAAATTAAAGAAGAAGCAGTAAAGGGAATGTAATTGAACTCAATTATGCAGAAGAGAAATTAAAGAGCTCTTGAGTGGAGATTGAGACAGAATTTCATCAATTCTTAACACCCAAGACTCAAACAAGAAAAATAAAAATGCTCAAGCAAGAACAAGGAAGAAGAGAGATCAATTCTCCTCCCAAATTCTCAGAAGTCTCAGTGAAGGCTCTCAAAGAAAATTCAAAAGTTCCAAAATAAAAGTGAAGATTCAAAGCTCCAAAAGAAAAGTCCTAATTACATCAAACTAACTCCTATTTATACACTTTCTATTCTTGGATTTTGGAATTTGGATGGGCTTTTGATTTGGTGAAGAAATGAATTTTATTGGATTTTTAATCCAATTTCAGCCCAAGAAAAGTTGCTTCCAGGAGGCTGCCCTGCCCTTGTGGAGGGCATGGCAGGAATTGATGCGTGCGGCCTTGGTGTGAGCGTTGCGTGCGAGTTGGTGCTGCAGGGCAGAAATTTTTGGTGTGCCAGAATGATGCCCATGCGTGCGTGCCGTTGCTGCCGAGACTTCCCTTGGTGCGCCAATCTGGTGCGCTGGCCGTGCACCACAAGATGCTGCCCTGCCCTTGCGGAGGGCAGGGCAATGTTTCCAAAGTTGAAGTCCCGTGTTCAAAATTCGGGCAATGCACACGCTACACTTTTCCTTGGTTTTCTTGGCACCAAAGTAAGGCTTAGTTTTTTGTTTCCTCATGGTGCCGTGTTCGATCCTTGTGGCAAGCATTGGTGAGTTTTTTCTTTGAATTTCTTCCTTTGGTGAGCCCGATATTGCCCTTGAGGAGGGCAGGGCAGTGTTTTTGATCTTCTTGATTCATGGCACCAATTTGTGCTCTGCCCTTGTTGTGGGCAGGGCAGTGTTGCCTCTCAAGACTTGTTTCCTTATGTTGCCCTCCTTGAGGGCAGTGTGCCCTTGTGGAGGGCAATGCTTGCTTCCTCCTTTTATGCGCCACACTTTTTCTCTCTTGGGCCACGCTTTCTTAAGCCACGCTTCCTCTTTTCTTCTTTTCTTCACCTACAATAAACCAAAACAACCACTCAAAGTATCACTAAATTCACAAGGCTTATAAATCAATTAAAAATCAATTAAATTCAGCTTAAACCTCATGAGTTAACATTAATTTCATGGTGGTTGTTTGATTTAAAGAAGTTATGCATTTTCACTCCAAATCACTTACCTAGGATGCAAGAAAGTGCATAAAGACTAATAAAACAAGTGAAATTAGCTTGAAAAAATGGGTATATGATGACCTGTCATCACAACACCAAACTTAAATCTTGCTTGTCCCCAAGCAAGCATCAAAACTAAGAGAAAATGAAATGAACAAGAAAAGAAACATATCCTTATTAGGTATATAGCAGAATGTGATTCATGGGGTTTTTATGCAGATAATGATAACTCAATTATTGTTGCTGTTACATAATATACATTCTTCCTCAAAGGCTTGCTAAACTTGCTGTTATAAGGTTTATTCTTTCTTTGCTCCCTTGCTAACTTCTCTTTTCTCATGTTGCTTATCAAGCTTATCATTCTTTGAAGGCTTGGTGTCTAATGTTGTAGTAGTAGCCTTTGGCTTTATTTTTACTCAACATCTTTCCACCACAGACACATGGCTCACTATTTCTTCCTAGGATCATTGATGCCCGGCATCTCTTTGGATAACTAAATGTTCTGTATCTAGGTTGCTCTTTATTGTGGACTTTTAATTGGTCATCCCAAATCAGTTGATCTAAGTGACCGGGTTTTAAAATACCCCTTAGAATTTACTTATCCAAGCATATCCTAGTACAAGAACACCACAGGCATGTGTCCTAGGGTCCGAGCTATTGGTGTCCAGCCTTTATTCTTTGTTTTTTTCTTGCCACATTGGCTTTTTCTTCTTCCTTTTCTTTCTGTTTTAATTTTGTTCTCAAGGGCTTTTTCTTTATTGATAGGAACCTTCATGACAGCAAGCTAGCTCACACTTCAATGAAAATGATACTATGCAGCACTTATTTCATGAGTTATTCATTTAATCAAACACATATACCACTATTGACTTCCATTCTACTTATGCAACATTGGATTTTTACTTTTCAATTCAAACAAAATCTCTTTTATTCAAGCATATGGGAAACAAAACAAAATTCAAGCTAAGTGATGAATGACATGCATCATGCAGATTATCATACTTGATCAAACAACTTCACTTGCAACTAGATAAACACTTTAGCAGGATATATAATGGTTCCCATGTTCAAAACAATACACAGCAGCAGGGATTAAGTTTAGATACAACATTTGAAGTTGCAGCCTTTTGATTCTTCCTTCTGTTGTGTTTTCTTTGAGTTAAGATGCATAATATCTTCAATTGTTGACTCATGTCCTGCATAATTCTCAAAGTTGCTTGCTTCTCAAGCCCTTAATTGCATGGTTAGTATGCATAAATTGAGTGTGGCTCTTGGATTTATTTTGGTGTGAGAACACCAAACTTAATTGTTTGCCACTACCTCCGATGCAACAAGTTAACCATATGTGAAACCTCGTGTTCTTGCTAAAGGTTATGGGATTAAAGCTGGAAAGCAGTTAAATAGTTGAATAATTTGTTCGATTGCTTGGAGCTAGCATTTTGCAGGAAGTAAAAATGTTCTTTTAAATGAGATTTTGGTGGAACACCAAACTTAGAATCCTTCATTCTCCCTTAAGTTGTTTTGGTGTGCAACACCAAACTTAGCTCCTTGCAATGCATACCAATTATTCAACATCTTTATTGAAAAAACTATGAAAAGAAAACTACCTCAGGTTGGGTTGCCTCCCAACAAGCACTTCTTTATTGTCATTAGCTTGACATCCTCCATTCTTTGATCATGGAGGCTGAAAATCATAGTGCCTCAGCTTTTCACCTCTTATTGTGAACTTCCTTCCAGTCTCCTCTTTGATGATCTCTAGGTGTTCAAGTGAAAGGACCCAGTTCACAGTGTAGTATTCAGATAACTGTGGAGACACCTTCATTGGTTGGGTGTTTAACACCACTTTATCCCCTGGTGAAAAGCCTTCAGTAGGGATTTTCTTGTTTCTCCACCCTCTTGGCCTTTTTTTCTTTTCTTTCTCAAAAGATACTCCCTGCCTTGGTTGTTCTTTGTCTGGGATGTTGAATTTCTCATATGGAGGTTTTGGATCTAGTTCCTCCTTGACTTCTTTGGTTTGTTGCACCATCTCTACTGCTTTCAAGCATGGATTTAGAAGTCTTGGAGTTAACTCATTGACTGCCTCCTTCAAACTTTGATCTCTGGCCTTATCCTTCATAAAATCTTCTTCTTGAATGGGTTCATGCAAGGTTTTAAAAACATGGAATGCTAGATGCTCATCATGCACTCTCAACAACAATTACCCTTTTTCCACATCTATCAATGCTCTGCCCGTAGCTAGGAAAGGCCTTCCCATGATGATGGGAGTGTTAGGGTCCTCTTCTATATCTGAGATAACAAAGTCAACAGGGAGAAAGAATTTTCCCACTTTTACCAACACATTCTCCACAACTCCCAGTGCTTGCTTAGTGGATTTGTCAGCCATTTGGAGAACTATTTGTGTGGACTTTAACTCAGAAATTTGAAGTTTCTTCATTAGAGACAAAGGCATCAAGTTTATGCTTGCACCGAGGTCACAGAATGACTTCTCAATTGTTATGTTTCCTATGGTGCAAGGTATGTAAAAAGTCCCAGGATCATCTTTCTTCTCTGGCAACTCTCTTTGGAGGATAGCACTACATTCCTTTGTCATCTCAATAATCTGTCCTTCCTTCAGGGATCTTTTCTTTGTCAGCACTTCCTTCATAAATTTGGCATATAGTGGCATCTGTTCAAGTGCTTCCAAGAAAGGAATATTGATGCTAAGTGTCTTGAATATGTCCAGGAATTTTGAGTATTGCTTATCCTCATTTTCTTTTTTAAACCTCTTAGGGTATGGAAGTTTGGGGACACAAGGATTCACTCCTTCCCTCTTCTCTTGTAGTTGTGATTCAAGGGTGTTCTTGTATCCCTTTGAAATTTTTGCATTTTTGGTTTCTAGATCCTCTTTACTTTTCCCTTCTGTCTCTTCTTGTGGAACTTCTCTGTTGTGTTTGTCCTGATTGATGGCTTCCTTCTTCATAGTCTTCTCACTTCCCACTGTGACTGTTTTGCACTCCTCCCATTTTGTGGCTTTTCCTTTGTCCCTTGGGTGTTCTTCAGTGACATTGGGGAAGGCATTTGCTCTCTTCTCATCCATTTCTGAAATTTGCTTAGCCATTTGCCCCATGTGTCTCTCAAGGTTTCTGATTGAGGTTTCTTGGTTTTTGAATGCCAGGGTCTGATCTTTCCTTGCAGCTTCCTAATCTTGTCTTGCCATTTCTTGATTTTTCATGAGTTTCTCCATCATTTTCTCTAGACTTGAGATTCTTTGAGAGTCTGAATTTGGTTGTGGTTGTGTGAAATGAGATGGTTGTTGTTGGAAGTTATCTGAATTAATTGTGGGGGTACTTTGTGGGTGGGATGTGGTTGCGGAAAAATTATTCTGGTGGTTTTGTAAGTTATTATGGGGTTGGTGATATGTGTTTTGTGAATTTTTGAATTGGTTAGTATTATTGGATGAATGGTTATGGTTGCTTGTGTTGCTGAGGCTGCCAGAGTTAAAGTCCCTTTGTCCTTGATTCTGATGCTCACCCCACCTTGAATTAGAATGAGTCTTCCAGGGTGTCTTGTGTGCATTACCATGAAAATTGTGTTGAAATGAACTTGAAGTATTGTTCATGCATTGCACCTGCTCAGGGCTTTGTTGCTCAAAATTGAATGTCCCAAAACTTTCTTCAGATTGATTCCACCCATGTGAGGTTTGAGATTGGCATTGTGTGTTTACTGCAACACCTTGCAGTCCATCAATTTTCATGGCCATCATTTCTATTTGTTACTGAAGCTGTTGATCCATCTTTTTGTTTTGTGCCAAGAGAACGTCAACACCTTCAAGCTCCAGCACATCCCTTCTCTGGGCTGGTTTGCGTTGTCTTTGATGAGCAAAGAAATATTGATTGTTTGCCACCATCTCTATGAGGTTTTGGGCTTCCTCTGCTGTCTTCATTAGCTGCAATGAGCCTCCTGCTGAATGATCTAATGCTTCTTGAGCTTTCTGAGTCAACCCTTCATAGAAGTTTTGGAGTCTATCCCACTCACTAAACATTTCTGGGGGACATTTCCTGATTAAGGCCTTGTATCTCTCCCAGGCATCATACATCGACTCTCCATCCATTTGAATGAATGTTTGCACCTCTGTTTTCAGCTTGATAATCCTTTGGGGAGGATAGAACTTGGCTAGGAATTCGCTCACTAAGTCTTCCCAATTATTGATGCTTTCTTTGGGAAATGTCTCTAGCCATTGAGTGGCCTTATCCTTCAGAGAGAATGGAAACAGCAGTAGCTTGTAGATGTCTGGATGCACACCACTTATTTTGACAGTTTCACAAATTTTGAGGAAGATGGATAAGTGTTGGTTTGGATCTTCAAGCGGACTTCCTCCATAGGAGCAATTGTTCTGCACCAGAGTGATAAGTTGAGGCTTCAACTCAAAATTATTTGCATGAACATTGGGAGTGAGTATGCTACTCCCGCAGTTTCTTGCATTGGGGATAGTGTAAGAGGCCAACACCCTTATTGCAGGCTGGGTATTGTTGCTCACTCCCTCTTCACGCACCTCAGCCTCCATGACTTGTAAGAATCACAAACAAACCAAATGAAACATGGACATTCTAATGCTAGAATGTGGTTAGAGGGTTAGGTGACACAATGTGTCAAACAGTTAATGTGCTTAGTTAAAAAGAAAAAAAATGCTTAATCTAAACCACCACCTTACTTAATCATTGTCAATCTAATTCAATCCCCAGCAACGGCGCCAAAAACTTGATGTGCAGAAAACGATCCGACATAAAACTCACCGGCAAGTGTACCGGGTCGCATCAAGTAATAATAACTCACATGAGTGAGGTCGATCCCACAGGGATTGAAGGATTGAGCAATTTTAGTTTAGTGGTTGATTTAGTGAAGCGAATCAAGTATTGGTTGAGTGTTTTGTATCCAACAGTAATTAAACAACAGGAAATGTAAAGGGAGAGAGATGAATTGCAGAAATTAAAGAAAACTGAAAGTAAAAGAGCTGAATCTTAAAGAACAAGAAATTAAATGACTGAAAGTTAAAGTGCAAGAAATGTAAATTGCAGTAACTTAAAGAGCAAGAAATATAAATTGCAATAATGAAAAGGGATTTGAGGAGTGGGATTTCAGAAATTAAGCAATGGAAATTAAATTGCAGCAAGTAATAAAGCAGAAGATGAATTGGAAATACTTAGAATTCAAACAGAAAGGAAATTGAGTTGCAGCAGAGGTTCATAGAAGAACCAAAAGGAAAATGTGATCTCAGGACTCCAGAGACTAGATAGCAAAGTCTAGATCTCAATTGCCTTCCCAGATCCAAATTCCCAAAGCAATTAACAAGAAATTAAAGAAGAAGCAGTAAAGGGAATGTAATTGAACTCAATTATGCAGAAGAGAAATTAAAGAGCTCTTGAGTGGAGATTGAGACAGAATTTCCTCAATTCTTAACACCCAAGACTCAAACAAGAAAAATAAAAATGCTCAAGCAAGAACAAGGAAGAAGAGAGATCAATTCTCCTCCCAAATTTTCAGAAGTCTCAGTGAAGGCTCTCAAAGAAAATTCAAAAGTTCCAAAATAAAAGTGAAGATTCAAAGCTCCAAAAGAAAAGTCCTAATTACATCAAACTAACTCCTATTTATACACTTTCTATTCTTGGATTTTGGAATTTGGATAGGCTTTTGATTTGGTGAAGAAATGAATTTTATTGGATTTTTAATCCAATTTTAGCCCAAGAAAAGTTGCTTCCAGGAGGCTGCCCTGCCCTTGTGGAGGGCAGGGCAGGAATTGATGCTTGCGGCCTTGGTGTGAGCGTTGCATGTGAGTTGGTGCTGCAGGGCAGAAATTTTTGGTGCGCCAGAATGATGCCCATGCGTGCGTGCCGTTGCTGCCGAGACTTCCCTTGGTGCGCCAATCTGGTGCGCTGGCCGTGCACCACAAGATGCTGCCCTGCCCTTGCGGAGGGCAGGGCAATGTTTCCAAAGTTGAAGTCCCGTGTTCGAAATTCGGGCAATGCACACGCTACACTTTTCCTTGGTTTTCTTGGCACCAAAGTAAGGCTTAGTTTTTTGTTTCCTCATGGTGCCGTGTTCGATCCTTGTGGCAAGCATTGGTGAGCTTTTTCTTTGAATTTCTTCCTTTGGTGAGCCCGATATTGCCCTTGAGGAGGGCAGGGCAGTGTTTTTGATCTTCTTGATTCATGGCACCAATTTGTGCTCTGCCCTTGTTGTGGGCAGGGCAGTGTTGCCTCTCAAGACTTGTTTCCTTATGTTGCCCTCCTTGAGGGCAGTGTGCCCTTGTGGAGGGCAATGCTTGCTTCCTCCTTTTATGCGCCACACTTTTTCTCTCTTGGGCCACGCTTTCTTAAGCCACACTTCCTCTTTTCTTCTTTTCTTCACCTACAATAAACCCAAACAACCACTCAAAGTATCACTAAATTCACAAGGCTTATAAATCAATTAAAAATCAATTAAATTCAGCTTAAACCTCATGAGTTAACATTAATTTCATGGTGGTTGTTTGATTTAAAGATGTTATGCATTTTCACTCCAAATCACTTACTTAGGATGCAAGAAAGTGCATAAAGACTAATAAAACAAGTGAAATTAGCTTGAAAAAATGGGTATATGATGACCTGTCATCACTCACCCCATGAATATGTGCCTGACAAACACCTCCGTTCTACATTAGATTGAATGAGTATCTCTTAGATTCCTTAATCAGAATATGTCCCCAACCCATGCTCAATCTTGGCGTCCAACGCCAGAAATAAGCAAGGAACTAGCGTTGAATGCCCAAAGGAAGCTCAGTTCTGGCGTTCAGACGCCAGAAACAGGTAAGGAGTTGGCGTCTAACACCACTCTAGCTTCCAGCCCTGGTATTCAAACACCAGTGTGGGATCAGACACATACAAGTGCTGATAGCAACTCCTCTAAAATGGCTTCTCAACCCACGGCTGTAGGCAATAAACCTACAGCAACTAAAGTTGAGGAATATAAAGCCAAAATGCCTTATCCTCAGAAACTCCGCCAAGCGGAACAGGATAAGCAATTTGCCCGCTTTGCAGACTATCTCAGGACTCTTGAGATAAAGATTCTGTTTGCAGAGGCACTTAAGCAAATACCCTCTTATGCTAAGTTCATGAAAGAAATCTTAAGTCATAAGAAGGATTGGAGGGAAACTGAGAAAGTTTACCTCACTGAAGAATGCAGTGCAGTCATTCTGAAAAGCTTACCTGAGAAGCTTAAAGATCCGGGAAGCTTTATGATACCATGCACATTAGAAGGTACTTGTACCAAGCAAGCTCTATGTGATTTTGGGGCAAGTATTAACCTAATACCTGTAGCTACTATCAAAAAGCTTGGGTTGACTGATCAAGTTAAACCAACCCGGATATGTCTCCAACTTGCTGATGGCTCTATTAAATACCCATCAGGCGTAATTGAAGACATGATTGTCAAGGTTGGACCATTTGTCTTTCCCACTGACTTTGTGGTGCTGGAAATGGAGGAGCACAAGAGTGCAACTCTCATTCTAGGAAGACCTTTCCTAGCAACTGGACGAACCCTCATTGACGTCCAAAAAGGGGAAGTGACCCTGAGAGTCAATGAGGATGAGTTTAAGTTGAATGTTGTCAAAGTTATGTAGCATTCAGACACCCCAAACGACTGCATGAGCATTGATATTATTGACTCTCTGGTAAAAGAGGTCAATATGACTGAGAGCCTCGAATCAGAGCTAGAGGATATCTTTAAAGATGCTCAGCCTGATCTGGAGGAACCAGAGAGAATAATAGAACCTCTAAAAATCCCTCAAGAAGAGGAAAAACCTCCCAAACCCGAGCTCAAACCATTACCACCATCCCTAAAATATGCATTTCTGGGAGAAGGTGATACCTTCCCTGTAATCATAAGCTCTACCTTAGAGCCACAGGAAGAGGAAGCACTAATTCAAGTGCTAAGGACACACAAGACAGCTCTTGGGTGGTCCATCAGTGATCTTAAGGGCATTAGCTCAGCCAGATGCATGCGCAAGATCCTATTAGAGGGTGATGCTAAGCCAATGGTTCAACCACAGAGGCGGCTGAATCCAGCCATGAAGGAGGTGGTGCAGAAGGAGGTCACTAAATTACTAGAGGCTGGGATTATTTATCCTATTTCTGATAGCCCCTGGGTAAGCCCTGTTCAAGTCGTCCCCAAGAAGGGTGGCATGATAGTGGTTCATAATGAAAAAAATAAACTGGTTCCTACAAGAACAGTTACAGGTGGCGTATGTGTATTGATTATAGAAGGCTCAATACACCTACCAGAAAGGATCATTTTCCTTTACCATTCATAGACCAGATGCTAGAAAGACTAGCAGGTCATGAATACAACTGCTTCCTGGATGGATATTCAGGTTATAATCAAATTGTAGCAGATCCCTAGGATTAAGAAAAAACAGCATTCACATGTCCATCTGGAGTATTTGCATACAGAAGAATGTCATTTGGCCTGTGCAATGCACCTGCAACCTTTCAAAGGTGCATGCTCTCTATTTTCTCTGATATGGTGGAAAATTTTTTGGAAGTCTTCATGGATGACTTTTCAGTGTTTGGAGACTCATTCAGCTCCTGTCTTGACCATCTAACACTTATTCTAAAGAGATACCAAGAGACTAAACTAGTTTTAAACTGGGAGAAATGTCACTTTCTGGTGATTGAAGGAATTGTCCTTGGGAACAAAATTTCGAACAAGGGAATAGAGGTGGATCAAGCTAAGGTAGAGGTAATTGAAAAATTACCACCACCTGCCAATGTTAAGGCAATCAGAAGCTTTCTGGGGCATGCAGGATTCTATAGGAGGTTTATAAAAGATTTCTCAAAAATTGCTAAACCTCTGAGTAATCTGCTAGCTGCTGACACGCCATTTATCTTTGATAAGGAGTGTCTGCAGGCGTTTGAGACTCTGAAAGCTAGGCTGGTCACAGCACCAGTCATCTCTGCACTAGACTGGAGATTACCATTTGAACTGATGTGTGATGCCAGTGACCATGCCATTGGTGCAGTGTTAGGACAAAGGCATGACAAGCTTCTGCACGTCATTTACTATGCCAATTGTGTTTTAAATGACGCACAGAAGACCTACACAACCACAGAAAAAGAGTTACTTACAGTGGTTTATGCCATTGACAAGTTCATATCCTATTTAGTGGGATCAAAAGTGATTGTGTACACTGACCATGCTGCTCTTAAATATCTACTCACGAAGCAGGATTCAAAACCCAGACTCATCAGATGGGTGTTGCTTCTGCAAGAGTTTGATATAGAAATAAGAGACAAAAAAGGGACAGAGAACCAAGTAGCAGATCACCTGTCCCGAAAAGAACCAGTAAAAGGGGCATCCCTCCCTCTTACTGAGATCTCTAAAAACTTTCCAGATGAGCAACACTTTGCCACCTAGGAAGTGCCATGGTTTTGCAGACATTGCAAACTACAACGCAGTGAGATACATTCCCAAAGAATATAGTAGGCAGCAGTCAAAGAAATTGATCACAAATGCAAAGTATTATCTTTGGGATGAACCATATCTCTTCAAGAGATGTACAGACGGAGTAATCCGTAGATGTGTGCCTAAATAAGAAGCACAGAAGATCCTCTGGCACTGCCATGGATCACAGTATGGAGGACATTTTGGAAGTGAGCGAACAGCCACAAGAGTTCTCCAATGTGGCTTCTACTGGCCTACTCTCTATAAAGACTCCCAAGTGTTTGTACTTAATTGTGACAGTTGCCAAAGATCTGATAATCTACCTCACAGTTATGCCATGTCTCAACAAGGGATCTTGGAGATTGAATTGTTTCATGTATGGGGTATTGACTTCATGGGGCCTTTCCCACCATCATACTCAAACACTTATATTTTGGTGGCAGTGGATTATGTATCCAAATGGGTGGAAGCTATTGCAACACCCACTAATGATACTAAGACAGTGCTAAAATTCCTCCAGAAACACATCTTCAGTAGATTTGGTATCCCTAGAGTACTAATCAGTGATGGGGGCACTCATTTCTGCAATAAACAGCTTTACTCTGCTTTGGTTCGATATGGAGTTAGCCACAGGGTGGCCACTCCATATCATCCACAGACAAATAGGCAAGCTGAAGTCTCTAATAGAGAACTTAAAAGAATCCTAGAACGGACTGTGATTAACCGTAGAAGGGATTGGGAAAGAAGCTTGGATGATGCTTTGTGGGCATACAGAACAGCATTCAAGACTCCTATAGGGACCTCTCCATACCAGCTTATGTACGGAAAAGCCTGTCACTTGCCAGTGGAACTGGAACATCAGGCCTACTGGGCAACCAGATTCCTAAACCTTGACGCCATGTTAGCCAGAGAAAAATGATTGCTCCAGTTAAATGAGCTAGAGGAGTTCAGACTCAATGCTTTCGAGAATGAAAAAATTTACAAAGAGAAAGCAAAAAGATGGCATGATAAGAAACCGTCATCCAGAGTCTTTGAGCCAGGGCAGAAAGTTCTGCTGTTTAATTCTAGGCTCAGATTATTCCCCGGAAAATTGAAATCCCGGTGGAGAGGTCCATATGTGATTACAAGTGTATCACCATATGGATACGTGGAGCTTCAGGATAATGATTCTAACAAAAAGTTCATTGTTAATGGACAGAAAGTTAAACATTATCTTGAAAGCAATTTTGAGCAAGAATGCTCAAAACTGAGACTTGATTAAAGCTCAGTAATAGTCCAGCTAAAGACAATAAAGAAGCGCTTGCTGGGAGGCAACCCAGCCATTTACAGAGCTTATTTGTTAATTAATTGATTTTTACAGGTTTATGTCAATTATCTTCAAGGTAAAATAGCAATTGCTTGAGTTCACAAAGTTACAGAAGGATTCGCAGGATAAAACAGCAAAAAGGAAGCTCACTGGTGTGAAAAAGCCAGTAAGAGCTATTTTGGGCGTTGAACGCCCAAAAGAAGCATCTACTGGGCGTTCAACGCCAGTAAGGATAGCCATTTGGGCGTTAAACGCCAGAAAGAAGCATCTTCTGGGCGTTGAACACCAGAAAAAAGCACCTTCTGGGTGTTTAACGCCAAATTTACAGCGTCCTGGGCGTTCAGAAAAATGCCAAGTGACAAAGGAGTTCCTAGAGTTCAACGCCAGCTAGAAGCAACAGCTGGGTGTTGAACACCCAGGAGAAGCTGCAAATGGGCGTTAAATGCCCAAAACATGCAGCGTTTGGGCGTTTAACGCCAGGATTGTGGGGAGGAGGTAAATTCGTTTTTACTTCACATTTTTTTCAATTTTCATATTTCAATTCACGATTTCTTGCATAAACATGCTACAAACTCTCATCCTTCAATTCCAAAAATTTTAATCCTAATTTCTAAGATCCTTTTTTCAAAAATATCAAATGTATCTTAATTCATAAACACAAATCCTTTTTCAAATCTCATCCAACTTCTTTTCAATTTTTTTTTCAAAACTCAATTATCCTTTCAAATTCATCTCAAATCTTTTTCAAAATAAAATTCAGATTTATCTTTTTCAAATATCTTTCACAACTTTTTAATTTTAAATTATATCTTTTTCCTATCATATTTATCTTTTACAAATCATATCTTCTATCTTATCTTTCTTCAAAATTTTTGAAAACCCACCCCCTCCCTTTAAATCCACATTTGGCCTCCCTCCTCTCATCCACCATTCGCTACTAGCTCTCCTTGTATCCCTCTCCTTTCCCTTCTTTTGCTTGAGGACAAGCAAACCTCTAAGTTTGGTGTGTTTATCTGTGATCACTAAACCATACCCACTAAGATCATGGCTCCTAAAGGAAAACAACCCACTCCAAGAGGCAAGAAAGAGAGTATTCCAAAATCACTTTGGAATCAAGGGAAGTTTTTAACCAAAGAACATTCAGACCATTACTACAAAATAATGGGTCTAAGGTCAGTGATCCCGGAAGTCAAATTCGATCTGAAAGAAGATGAATATCCAGAAATCCAAGATCAAATTCGAAACAAGAGTTGGGAAATCCTAGCTATTTCTAAAACAAAGGTGGGAAGAAACATGGTTTAGGAATTCTATGCTATTCTGTGGCAAACAGATAGGCAGAGAATATCTGGAACTGCCCTCTATGACTATCGGACCTTGGTCAGAGGAAAGATTGTTCACATCCACCCTGATAAAATCAGGGAGATCTTTAAGCTACCTCAGCTGAAAGATGACCCAGACTCCTTTAATAGGAGAATGATGAGAACAAATAAAGGCCTGGACAAGATTCTAGAGGACATATGCCTCCCTGGAACCAGGTGGACCACCAGCACCAAGGGCGTCCCAAATCAGCTCAAGAGAGAAGATCTCAAACCAGTCGCCAGAGGCTGGCTGGACTTCATTGGGTATTCTATACTGCCCACTAGCAATCGCTTTGAAGTCACCATTAAAAGAGCAGTGATGATCCACTGCATTATGTTGGGAAGAGAAGTGGAAGTTCATCAGCTGATTTCGTGTGAACTTTACATAATTGCAAACAAGAACTCCAAAGATGCTAAATTGGCTTATCCAAGCTTAATATCTATGCTATGTAAAGATGCTGGAGTGAATATGGGAATAACTGAGTATATCTCAGTTGAGCGACCAATCACCAAAATATCAATGGAAAAACAAGTGCAGGATGACCCCCTCAAGAGGAGAGCACAGGAATTCCTCCCGGAAATCCCTCAAATTGAATACTGGGAGCATCTTGAAGCATCTGTTCCCAAGTTGCAAGAAGCTGTGGACCAAATAAAGGAAGAACAGAATAATCAAAATAGCATGCTTTGCAAATTGCTTGGGGAACAAGAAGAGCAAAGGCGTGACTTGGAGGAACTTAAGCGTCAAAAATTATCTCTTGATGGACCAAGCACCCCACAGACTAGAAGAACATCCACTTCCCAAGATAAAGGTTGTTGCGTCCTAATCTTAGCTTTAACTCTGTGATATTTGTTCTTACAGGAATTTACCTTAGAAGTTATATAGGAGTAGTAGTAATTAGTATATCTATTTTGATTTTATCTCCAATTAAGCTGTAATTTATTTTTCGCATTATCATCAAACATGAATAAAATAGTAGATTTTTTAGAATAAAGAGACAAGTTATTTTTTCGAGTTCTTAATAAGAAAAATTCTAATTATTTAGATGTGGTGGCAATACTTTTTGTTTTCTGAATGAGTGCCTGAATAGTGCATATTTTTTATATTGAATTTCATGAATGTTAAAAGTGTTGGCTCTTGAAAGAATGATGAATAAGAGAAATATTATTGATGATCTGAAAAATCATGAAATTGATTCTTGAAGCAAGAAAAAACAGTGAAAAAAGAGGAATCATTGGATAAAGAAAAAGAAAAAGCCAACAACCCTTAAAACCAAAAGGCAAGGGTGAAAAGGATCCAAGGCTTTGAGCATCAATGGATAGGAGGGCCCAAGGAAATAAATCCAGGTCTAAGCGGCTAAATCAAGCTGTCCCCAACTATGTGCTTGTGGAATGCAGGTCCAAGTGAAAAGCTTGAGACTGAGTGGTTAAAGTCGTGATCCAAAGCAAAAGAGTATGCTTAAGAACTCTGGACACCTCTAATTGGGGACTCTAGAAAAGCTAAGTCACAATCTGAAAAGGTTCACCCAGTTATGTGTCTGTGGCATTTATGTATCCGGTGGTAATACTGGAAAACAAAGTGCTTAGGGCCATGGCCAAGACTCATAAAGTAACTATGTTTAAGAATCAACATACTAAACTCGGAGAATCAATAATACTATCTGAATTCTGAATTCCTATGGATGCCAATCATTCTGAATTTCAAAGGATAAAGTGAGATGCCAAAACTGTTCAGAAGCAAAAAGCTACTAGTCCCGCTCATCTAATTGGAATCTGAGCTTCACTTAAAACTCTGAGATATCATTGCTTCTTAATTTCTTTTTATCCTATTTTATTTATCTAGTTGCTTGGGGGCAAGAAACAGTTTAAGTTTGGTGTTGTGATGAGCGGATATTTTATACGCTTTTTGGGGGTAATTTCATGTAGATTTTAGTATGTTTTAGTTAGTTTTTAGTAGATTTTTATTAGTTTTTAGGAAAAATTCATATTTCTAGACTTTACTACGAGTTTGTGTGTTTTTCTCTGATTTTAGGTATTTTCTGGCTGAAATTGAGGGAGCTGAGCAAAAATCTGATTCAGGCTGAAAAAGGACTGCTGATGTTGTTGGATTCTGACCTCCCTGCACTCGAAATGGATTTTTTGGAGCTACAGAAATTCAATTGGCGCGCTCTCAATTGGGTTGGAAAGTAGACATCCAGGGCTTTCCAGAAATATATAATATTCCATACTTTGCATGAAGATAGACGATGTAAACTGGCATTCAACGCCAGTTCCATGTTGTAGTCTGGCATTCAGCGCCAGAAACAGGTTGCAAGTTGGAGTTCAACGCCAGAAACAGGTTACAACCTGGTATTCGACTCCAGAAACAGCCCAGGCACGTGAGACGCTTAAGTCTCAGCCCCAGCACACACCAAGTGGGCCCCAGAAGTGGATTTCTGCACTATTCATCTTAGTTTACTCATTTTCTGTAAACCTAGGCTACTAGTTTAGTATTTAAACAACTTTTAGAGACTTATTTTGTATCTCATGCCATTTTAGATCTGAACTTTGTACTTTTTGACGGCATGCATCTCTAAACTCCATTGTTAGGGGTGAGGAGCTCTACAGCGTCTCAATAAATTAATGCAATGATTTCTGTTTTCTATTCAAACACGCTTATTTCTATCTAAGATGCTGATTCGTACTTAACTGTGATGGATATGATGATTCGTGACACTCATCACCATCCTCATCCTATGAACATGTACCTGACAAACACCTCCGTTCTACATTAGATTGAATGAGTATCTCTTAGATTCTTTAATCAGAATCTTCGTGGTATAAGCTAGAATCCATTGGCAGCATCCTTGAGAATCCGGAAAGTCTAAACCTTGTCTGTGGTATTCCGAGTAGGATTCTGGGATTGGATGACTGTGACGAGCTTCAAACTCGCGAGTGTTGGGCATAGTGACAAACGCAAAATGATCAAGGGATCTTATTCCGACATGATCGAGAACCGACAGATGATTAGCTGTGCTGTGACAGAGCATTTGGATCATTTTCACTGAGAGGATGGGAAGTAGCCATTGACAACGGTGATACCCTACATACAGCTTGCCATGGAAGGAGTCTTGCATGTATGAAAGTGAAAAAGCATTATGTTGCAGGAATTCAGAGGATAAAGCATCTCCAAAACCCCAACATATTCTCCATTATTGCGTAACAATTATTTATTTTATGCCCTTTCACTTTTTACAATTAAAACTAAGAATCATTATTGATATTATATCCTAACTAAGAATTATAGGATAAGCATAGCTTGCTTCAAGCCAACATTCTCCGTGGGATTCGACCCTTACTCACGTAAGGTATTACTTGGACGACCCAGTGCACTTGCTGGTTAGTTGTGCGAAGTTGTGAAGAATTGTGATTTCCAATTTCGTGCACCAATCAACCTTCACTCACCTAAGGTATTACTTGGATGACCCGGTGCACTTGCCGATTAAGTTGTGCGAAAATCTCTTTTCCCACATCACTTACCTAGGGAAACTCGTATCTCAGATAAAGAAGTGCATAAGCCACATTATCATTTATATTCATTCATACTCATGCATAATCATTCATCATGGCCATATTCATTATATATATACATCATATTTTTGCACTTCCTCTTCATAATTCATCATGTCTTAAGCTTTCTTAAACTCCAAGTTATCCCCTTTTCATAACTTAATATCTTCACTATATTTAAAACTAATATCTAAGGTCTAAAAGAGTAAAATAGAGCTTTAGAGGTTTAAAATCATATTTAAAACACAAAAACTCGTGTACACACCACTTGTCAGCGTATGTGAGTACACTGGACAGATGCATATGACCGCCTAAGCGGCCGTGTTCCCACGTATGCGAGTGCCCCTCGCGTACCTGGCACTTGCCTACGTGCGCGAGTGCACCAAACAGAAGCGAATTGCTACAGATGCAGGCATAAGCCCGCGTACACGCCTTCTTTATTTTCCTGAGAAAGCTGTTAAAGTGCAGATTTAACATTTTACATCTCTAACTTCGAACAACCATAAATTCCTCTACAAAATTTTATTTTTCACAAAATTTATGCTGTTTTAAAGCTCTTGAAACTATCTTTAATTTGAAATAAATTTCATTCCAATCCAAAATTCGAGGCTCTAGTAATAGACCACCAAAGTTTGTTAAAAATCAAGTTTTTAATCTAAAATACCAACCTCTATTTTTACTAGATTTTTCTACTCAAACCAACACTTCAACTTTCCAAACCAACCGCAAATAAGCTAAATTCAATCTCAACCCTTCTCGTTCATTCCATTACACAATTCTATTCACGTACATCAATTCCAACCTCAAGAACTTGTAATCAACATAATCTCATACTTACTCGTTGGTGCACGAAATTGTGATCATCAATGGCGCCATCAACATGGTACGCTCAATTGCAATCTCAACTCTTTATCACAACTTCGCACAACTAACCAGCAAGTGTACTGGGTCGTCCAAGTAATAAGCCTTACGCGAGTAAGGGTCGATCCCACGGAGATTGTTGGTATGAAGCAAGCTATGGTCATCTTGTAAATCTCAGTCAGGCGGATTCAAATGGTTATGGAGGATTAATGATTAAAAGATAAATAAAACATAAAATAAAGATAGAGATACTTATGTAATTCATTGGTGAGAATTTCAGATAAGCATATGGAGATGCTTTGTCCCTTCCGTCTCTCTGTTTTCCTACTATCTTCATCCAATCCTTCTTATGCCTTTCCATGGCAAGCTGTATGTTGGGCATCACCGTTGTCAATGGCTACAGTCCCGTCCTTTCAGTGAAAATGTTCAACGCGCTCTGTCACAGCACGGCTATTCATCTGTCGGTTCTCGATCATGTCGGAATAGAATCCTTTGATTCTTTTGCGTCTGTCACTAACGCCCCACAATCGCGAGTTGGAAGCTCGTCACAGTCATTCAATCCCTGAATCCTACTAAGAATACCACAGACAAGGTTTAGACCTTCTGGATTCTCAAGATTGGCCGCCAATTGATTCTAGCTTATACCACGAAGATTCTGTTTAAGGAATCCAAGAGATATCAACTCAATCTAAGGTAGAACGGAGGTGGTTGTCAGGCACACGTTCATAGGTGAGAATGATGATGAGTGTCACGGATCATCACATTCATCAAGTTGAGGAACAAGTGATATCTTAGAACAAGAATAAGCTGAATTGAATAGAAGAACAATAGTAATTGCATTAATACTCGAGGTACAGCAGAGCTCCACACCTTAATCTATGGTGTGTAGAAACTCTACCGTTGAAAATACATAAGAACAAGCTCTATGCATGGCCAAATGGCCAGCCTCACAAAGAGGGTTCAATCATAAAAACATGATCAAAAGATGATTCGAAGATTGAAAGATTGCCCAAATACAATAGCAAAAGGTCCTATTTATAAAGAACAAGTAGCCTAGGGTTTACAGAAATGAGTAAATGACGTAAAAATCCACTTCCGGGCCCACTTGGTGTGTGCTTGGGCTGAGCATTGAAGCTTTCATTTGTAGAGACTTTTCTTGGAGTTAAATGCTAGCTTTTGTGCCACTTTGGGCATTTAACTCCCACTTTTGTGCCAGTTCCGGCGTTTAACGCCGGGAATTCTGAAGCTGACTTGGAACGCCTGTTTGGGCCATCAAATCTCGAGCAAAGTATAAAATATTATATATTTCTGGAAAGCCTTGGATGTCTACTTTCCAACGCAATTGAGAACGAGCCAATTGGGCTTCTGTAGCTCCAGAAAATCTACTTCGAGTGCAGGGAGGTCAGAATCCAACAGCATCTGCAGCCCTTTTCAGCCTCTGAATCAGATTTTTGCTCAAGTCCCTCAATTTCAGCCAGAAAATACCTGAAATCATAGAAAAATACACAAACTCATAGTAAAGTCCAGAAAAGTGAATTTTAAATAAAACTAATAAAAATATAATAAAAACGTACTAAAAACATACTAAAAACGATGCCAAAAAGCGTATAAATTATCTGCTCATCACAACACCAAACTTATATTGTTGCTTGTCTCCAAGCAACTGAAAATCAAATAGGATAAAAAGAAGAGAATATACAATGAATTCCAAAAATATCTATGAAGATAAGTATTAATTTGATGAGCGGGGCTTTTAGCTTTTTGCCTCTGAACAGTTTTGGCATCTCACTTTATCCTTTGAAGTTCAGAATGATTGGCTTCTATAGGAACTCAGAATCCGGATAGTGTTATTGATTCTCCTAGTTAAGTATGATGATTCTTGAACACAGCTACTTTATGAGTCTTGACCGTGGCCTAAAGCACTCTGTTTTCCAGTATTACCACCGGATACGTCCATGCCACAGACACATAACTAGGTGAACCTTTTCAGATTGTGACTTAGCTTTGCTAGAGTCCCCAATTAGAGGTGTCCAGGGTTCTTAAGCACACTCCTTTTTGCTTTAGATCACGACTTTAACTGCTCAGTCTCAAGTTTTCACTTGACACCTTCACGCCACAAGCACATGGTTAGGGACAGCTTGGTTTAGCCGCTTAAGCCAGGATGTTATTCCTGTAGGCCCTCCTATCCACTGATGCTCAAAGCCTTGGATCCTTTTTATTATCCTTGCCTTTTGGTTTAAAGGGCTATTGGCTTTTTCTGCTTGCTCTCTTTTCTTTTTTTTTTTGAATTCACTGCTTTTTCTTGCTTCAAGAATCATTTTTATGATTTTTCAGATCCTCAGTAACATGTCTCCTTTTTCATCATTCTTTCAAGAGCCAACAATTTTAACATTCATGAACAACAAATTCAAAAGACATATGCACTGTTCAAGCATACATTCAGAAATCAAAAGTATTGCCACCACATCAAAATAATTAATCTGTTATAAAATTCGAAATTCATGCAATTCTTCTCTTTTTCAATTAAGAACATTTTTCATTTAAGAAAGGTGATGGATTCATAGGACATTCATAACTTTAAGGCATAGACACTAAGACACTAATGATCATAAGACACAAACATAAATAAAACATAAAGCATAATTTTCAAAAAACAGAAAAATAAAGAACAAGGAGATTAAAGAACGGGTCCACCTTAGTGATGGCGGCTTGTTCTTCCTCTTGAAGATCTTATGGAGTGCTTGAGCTCCTCAATGTCTCTTCCTTGCCTTTTTTGCTCCTCTCTCATGATTCTTTGATCTTCTCTAATTTCATGGAGGAGGATGGAATGTTCTTGGTGCTTCACCCTTAGTTGTCCCATGTTGGAACTCAATTCTCCTAGGGAGGTGTTGATTTGCTCCCAATAGTTTTGTGGAGGAAAGTGCATCCCTTGAGGCATCTCAGGGATTTCATGATGAGGAATTTTCTCATGTCCATGGGTGAGATCTCTTGTTTGCTCCATCCTCTTCTTAGTGATGGGCTTGTCCTCATCAATGAGGATGTCTCCCTCTATGTTAATTCCAACTGAATTACAGAGGTGACAAATGAGATGAGGGAAGGCTAACCTTGCCAAGGTAGAGGACTTGTCCGCCACCTTATAAAGTTCTTGAGATATAACCTCATGAACTTCTACTTCCTCTCCAATCATGATGCTATGAATCATGATAGCCCGATCTATAGTAGCTTCGGACCAGTTGCTAATGGGAATGATTGAGCGTTGGATAAACTCCAACCATCCCCTAGCCACGAGCTTGAGGTCATGCCTTCTCAGTTGAACTGGCTTCCCTCTTGAATCTCTCTTCCATTGAGCGCCCTCTTCACAAATGTCTGTGAGGACTTGGTATAACCTTTGATCAAAGTTGACCCTTCAAGTGTAGGGGTGTTCATCTCCTTGCATCATGGGCAAGTTGAATGCCAACCTTACATTTTTCGGACTAAAATCTAAGCATTTCCCCCAAACCATTGTAAGCCAATTCTTTGGGTCCGGGTTCACACTTTGATCATGGTTCTTGGTGATCCATGCATTGGCATAGAACTCTTGAACCATTAAGATTCCGACTTGTTGAATGGGGTTGGTAAGAACTTCCCAACCTTTTCTTTGGATCACATGTCGGATCTCCGGATATTCACTCTCTTTGAGTTTGAAAGGGACCTCGAGGATCACTTTCTTCATGGACACAACTTCATAGAAGTGGTCTTGATGCACCCTTGAGATGAATCTCTCAATCTCCCATGACTCGGAGGTGGAAGCTTTTGCCTTCCCTTTCCTCTTTCTAGAGGTTTCTCCGGCCTTAGGTGCCATAAATGGTTATGGAAAAACAAAAAGCAACGCTTTTACCACACCAAACATAGAAGGTTTGCTCGTCCTCAAGCAAAAAAGGAAAGAAAAGAGTAGAAGAAGAAGAAATAGAGGAGATGGAGGGGGAGAAGTAGTGTTTAGGTTATGTGAAAATGAAGGAGTGAAGAAGGGTTTATATAGGGGTGGAGAGAGGGGTCAGGATCGGCCATTATGGGTGGGTTTGGGAGGGAAAGTGGTTTGAATTTGGATGGGGGGGGTAGGTGGGGTTTTATGAAGGATGGATATGAGTGGAGAAGAGAATGATGGGATTTGATAGGTGAGGGGTTTTTTTGGGGAAGAGGTATTGAGGTGATTGGTGAATGGGTGAAGAAGAGAGAGAGTGGTGGGGTTAGTGGGGATCCTGTAGGGTCTACAGATCCTGAGGTGTCAAGGATAGCTCATCCTTGCACCAAGTGGCGTGCAAAATGCCCATTCTGCCAATCCTGGCCTTAAACGCCGGGCTACTGCCCTTTTCTAGCATTAAACGCCAGTTTCTTGCCTATTCCTGGCATTAAACGCCAGTTTGGTGCCCCTTTCTGGCGTTAAACGCCCAGAATAGTGCCAGACTGGGCGTTAAATGCCCATTTGCTGCCCTTACTGGCATTTAAACGCCAACAAGTTTTTCCTCCAGGGTGTGCTATTTTTCATTCTGTTTTTGCTTTTTCAATTATTTTTGTGACTTAACATGATCATCAACGGATAGAAAACATAAAATAACAATGGAAAATAGATAAATATAACATTGGGTTTCCTCCCAACAAGCGCTTCTTTAATGTCAGTAGCTTGACAGTGGGCTCTCATGGAGCCTCACAGATGTTCAGAGCAATGTTGGAAACTCCCAACACCAAACTTAGAGTTTGAATGTGGGGGTTCAACACCAAACTTAGAATTTGGTTGTGGCCTCCCAACACCAAACTTAGAGTTTGACTGTGGGGGCTCTGTTTGACTCTGTTTTGAGAGAAGCTCTTCATGCTTCCTCTCCATGATTACATAGGGATATCCTTGAGCCTTAAACACAAAGGATTCTTCATTCACTTGAATGATCAATTCTCCTCTGTCAACATCAATCACAGCCTTTGCTGTGGCTAGAAAGGGTCTACCAAGGATGATGGATTCATCCATGCACTTCCCAGTCACTAGGACTATAAAATCAGTAGGGATGTAATGGTCTTCAACCTTTACCAGAACATCCTCTACAAGTCCATAAGCTTGTTTTCTTGAATTGTCTGCCATCTCTAGTGAGATTCTTGCAGCTTGTACCTCAAAGATCCATAGCTTCTCCATTACAGAGAGAGGCATGAGGTTTATGCTTGACCCTAGGTCACACAGAGCCTTCTCGAAGGTCATGGTGCCTAATGTACAAGGTATTGAGAACTTCTCAGGGTCCTGTCTCTTTTGAGGTAATCTCTGCCTAGTCAAGTCATCCAGTTCTTTGGTGAGCAAAGGGGGTTCGTCCTCCCAAGTCTCATTACCAAATAACTTGTCATTTAGCTTCATGATTGCTCCAATGTACTTAGCAACTTGCTCTTCAGTGACATCTTCGTCCTCTTCAGAGGAAGAATATTCATCAGAGCTCATGAATGGCAGAAGTAAATCTAATGGAATCTCTATGGTCTCAGTGTGAGCCTCAGATTCCCATGGTTCCTCATTAGGGAACTCATTGGAGGCCACTGGACGTCCATTGAGGTATTCCTTAGTGGCGATCACTGCCTCTTCTTCCTCTCCAAATTCGGCCATGTTGATGGCCTTACACTCTCCTTTTGGATTCTCTTCTGTAATGCTTGGAAGAATACTAGGAGGGAGTTCGGTAACTTTCTTACTCAGCTGACCCACTTGTGCCTCCAAGTTTCTAATGGAGGACCTTGTTTCAGTCATGAAACTTTGAGTGGTTTTCATTAGATCAGAGACCATGGTTGCTAAGTCAGAGTGGCTCTGCTTAGAATTCTCTGTCTGTTGCTGAGAAGATGATGGAAAAGGCTTGCCATTGCTAAACCTGTTTCTTCCACCATTATTGTTGTTGAAACCTTGTTGAGGTATCTGTTGATCCTTCCATGAGAGATTTGGATGATTTCTCCATGAAGGATTATAGGTGTTTCTATAGGGTTCTCCCATGTAATTCACCTCTTCCTTTGATGGGTTCTCAGGATGATAAGCTTCTTCTTCAGATGAAGAGTCCTTAGTACTGCTTGGTGCAACTTGCATTCCAGACAGACTTTGAGAAATCATATTGACTTGTTGAGTCAATATTTTGTTTTGAGCCAATATGGCATTCAGAGTATCAATCTCAAGAACTCTTTTCTTCTGATTCGTCCCATTATTCACAGGATTCCTTTCAGAGTGTACATGAATTGGTTATTTGCAACCATTTCAATGAGTTCTTGAGCTTCTGCAGGCGTCTTCTTCAGATGAAGAGATCCTCCAGCAGAGCTGTCCATTGACATCTTGGACAGTTTAGACAGACCATCATAGAAGATACCTATGATGCTCCATTCAGAAAGCATGTCAGAAGGACACTTTCTGATCAATTATTTGTATCTTTCCCAAGCTTCATAGAGGGATTCACCTTCCTTCTATCTGAAGGTTTGGACTTCCACACTAAGCTTACTCAATTTTTGAGGTGGAAAGAACTTCGCCAAGAAGGCATTGACTAGCTTTTCCCAAGAGTTCAGGCTTTCTTTAGGTTGTGAGTCTAACCATATCCTAGCTCTGTCTCTTACAGCAAAAGGGAATAGCATAAGTTTGTAGACCTCAGGGTCAACCCCATTGGTCTTGACAGTGTCACAGATTTGCAAGAATTCAGCTAAGAACTGATGAGGATCTTCCAATGGAAGTCCATGAAACTTGTAATTCTATTGCATTAGAGAAACTAATTGAGGCTTAAGCTCAAAGTTGTTTCCTTCAATGGCAGGGATAGAGATGCTTCTCCCATAGAAGTCGGGAGTAGGTGCAGTAAAGTTACCATGCACCTTCCTTGCATTGTTGGCATTATTGTTGTTTTCGGCTGCCATATCTTCTTCTTGTTTGAAGATTTCTGTTAGGTCCTCTCCAGAGAGTTGTGCTTTAGCTTCTCATAGCTTTCGCTTTAAGGTCCTTTCAGGTTCAGGATCAGCCTCAACAAGAATGCTTTTGTCTTTGCTCCTGCTCATATGAAAGATAAGAGAACAAGAAAGTATGGAATCCTCTATGTCACAGTATAGAGATTCCTTGAGGTGTCAGAGGAAAAGAATAGAAGGAGGAGGTAGAAAGAGAAGAATTCGAACTTATCAAGAGGGATAGAGTTCGAATTGTTGATAGTGGAGGAGTGTTAGTCCTTAAATAGAAGGATGTGAGAAGAGGGAAAGAATTTTCGAAAATAAAGTAAAAGATTTTAAAATAATTAAAAGAAATTTTGAAAATTTGATGAATGATTTTCGAAAATTAAAGTTGGGAAAGAAATAAAGTGATTTTGAAAAAGATTTTGAAATTAGAAATCAAAAAGATATGATTGAAAACTATTTTGAAAAAGATGTGATTAAGAAGATATGATTGAAAAGTTATGGTTTTAAAAAGATATGATTGAAAAACAATTAAAAAGATTTTATTTTTAAAATTAATGACTTAGCTAACAAGAAATTTAAAAGATATGATTCAGAAAAGGCAACACACTTGAAAGTTTTGAATCAAATCATTAATTGTTAGCAAGTATTTTTGAAAATGGAAAGAAATTGATTTTGAAAAATATATGATTGAAAAGATATGATTTGAAAAAGATTTGATTTTGAAAAATTATGAAAACTTGAAAAAATTTTGAATTAAAAACAAAATCTTCCCTCCCGTGTCATCCTGGCGTTAAACGCCCAGAATGGTATCCATTCTGGCGTTTAACGCCCAAAACACTACTTTTTTGAACGTTAAACACCCAGCCAGGTACCCTGGCTGGCGTTTAAATGCCAGTTTTCCTTCCTCACTAGGCGTTTTGGACGCCCAGCTTTTTCTGTGTGATTCCTCTGCTGTATGTTCTGAATCTTCAATTCTCTGTATTATTGACTTGAAAAGACACACTTTTGAAATTTTTTTTTGGATTTTTAATGAATCAATTAAAATGTAACTAAACATGGAAAACTAAGATTAAATAAAAAATGCATGCAAGACACCAAACTTAGAAGTTTGTATACTACTGACTATAATAATTTAAAAATGCACGTAAGAAACAACTAAACACACAAAACAAGAGATTTTAAAGATCAGAGCAAGGAAATCATCAAGAACATCTTGAAAATCAATGAAGAACATAATGCATGTAATTTTTCAAAAATTAGAAGAATAAAGACATGCAATTGACACCAAACTTAAAATTAGACACTAGACTCAAGCAAGAAACATAAAATATTTTTGATTTTATGATTTTATAAATTTTTTTGTGCTTTTTCAAAAATTATATGGAGAAGTAAAATAAAAGATTCAAAATTCTTAATGAGAATTCCAGGAATCATGCAATGTTAGTCTAAAGCCGCAGTCTAAAAAGATTAGACATGGCTAGCCAAGCTTCAGTAGGACATTACATTCAAGAGCTAAATTGATGAGAACCAATCAACGTTAGTGATGATGAAAACATCATCTGAAACTCTAGAATTCATTCTTAAGAATTCTGAAGAACAAAATAAAATAAAGTTACCTAATCTAAGCAACAAGATGAACCGTCAGTTGTCCAAACTCGAACAATCCCCGGCAACGGCGCCAAAAACTTAGTGCACAAAATTGTGATCATCAATGGCGCCATCAACATGGTACACTCAATTGCAATCTCAACTCTTTATCACAACTTCGCACAACTAACCAGTAAGTGCACTAGGTCGTCCAAGTAATAAACCTTACGCGAGTAAGGGTCGATCCTACAGAGATTGTTGGTATGAAGCAAGCTATGGTCATATTGTAAATCTCAATCAGGCGGATTCAAATGGTTATGGAGGATTAATGATTAAAAGATAAATAAAACATAAAATAAAGATAGAGATACTTATGTAATTCATTGGTAAGAATTTCAGATAAGCGTATGGAGATGCTTTATCCCTTCCGTCTCTCTGCTTTCCTACTGTCTTCATCCAATCCTTCTTACTCCTTTCCATGGCAAGCTGTATGTTGGGCATCACCATTGTCAATGGCTACAGTCCCGTCCTCTCAGTGAAAATGTTCAACGCGCTCTGTCACAGCACGGCTATTCATCTGTCGGTTCTCGATCATGTTGGAATAGAATCCAGTGATTCTTTTGCGTCTGTCACTAACGGCCCACAATCGTGAGTTTGAAGCTCGTCACAGTCATTCAATCCCTAAATCCTACTCAGAATACCACAGACAAGGTTTAGACCTTCCGGATTCTCAAGAATGGCCGCCAACGGATTCTAGCTTATACCACGAAGATTCTGATTAAGGAATCCAAGAGATACACATTCAAGCCTTGTTTGCATGTAGAACGGAAGTGGTTTTCAGACACGCGTTCATAAGTGAGAATGATGATGAGCGTCACATAATCATCACATTCATCAAGTTCTTGAGTACGAATGAATATCTTAGAACAAGAATAAGCTGAATTGAATGGAAAATAGTAGTAATTGCATTGATACTCGAGGTACAGCAGAGCTCCACACCTTAATCTATGGTGTGTATAAACACTACTGTTGAAAATACATAAGAACAAGGTATAGGCATGGCTGAGAGGTCAGCCCCCATGATCTAAGAACTAGACGTCCAAAGATGAAAATACAATAGCAAAAGGTCCTATTTATAGAGAACTAGTAGCTTAAGATTTACAAAAATGAGTTAATGACGTAAATATCCACTTCCAGGCCCACTTGGTGTGTGCTTGGGCTGAACATTGAAGCTTTCATGTGTAGAGACTTTTCTTGGAGTTAAACGCCAGCTTTTGTGCCAGTTTGGGCGTTTAACTCCCACTTTTGTGCCAGTTCCGGTGTTTAACGCCGGGAATTCTAAAGCTGACTTGGAACGCCTGTTTGGGCCATCAAATCTCAAGCAAAGTATGGACTATTATATATTGCTGGAAAGCCCTGGATGTCGACTTTCCAACGCAACTGAGAGCGCCCAATTGGGCTTTTGTAGCTCCAGAAAATCTACTTCGAGTGCAGGGAGGTCAGAATCCAACAGCATCTGCAGCCCTTTTCAACCTCTGAATCAGATTTTTGCTCAGGTCCCTCAATTTCAGCCAGAAAATACTAATAGTAAAGTCCAGAAAAGTGAATTTTAAATAAAAACTAATAAAAATATAATAAAAACTAACTAAAACATACTAAAAACATACTAAAAATGATGCCAAAAAGCGTATAAATTATCCGCTCATCAGTGTTCATGGTTAAAATGGAGGAAGTAGTGATGCTACATTGGGAAGGCGTTGCTAAGTTAGAAAACCAAGTTAGCAACGTGTTCATGTTGGAGTAATGAAGGCGTTGCTGACTTGAATTCTCAAGTTGGCAACGTCTTCAATCTTTAAGCAAGGAAAACGTTGGCAACGCCCAAACATGAGTTGGCAATGCCTTCAATGGTCTTCTCTTTGCTCCAGGACTCTCTGCTCTACCTATCATTAACCAAAGAACTTGCATCAAAGTTTTGCCATTCTATACAACCAATTTCAAGAGATTCATTCATACTAATTCATTTGTAAGTTCTTTGAATTACTTGCATGAATTTGGCCAAAGTTCAACTAGTTCTTGGTACTTTAATGCATGGAGATAAAACTCATCAAAGTGCTTGTTTATTTTGAATAAATGCATGAAATTAAGCTAAAACTACTTAAACTAACTAGCTAATTTAACCAAAATGTGAATGCATCACTCCTCTAAGCCAAAGACACCTAAAAAGGCAAGACCACAAGCCTTCAACACCAAAATTCAGCAACCAAGGTTCACTTCCAAGCTTTCCATCACCTCAAATATTGTTCCACAATCTCATATTCACTACCCAATATACATTATCACATACATATACAAAATTTCAATATACAACAACAATACTCAGGAAATATACTAGGGTTAGAGTTGTCTCACCGTACTGAAGGAAAATTGGGTCAAAACCCGGCAAGCCCACTAAGCTAGCTTGATCCAAAACATCAAAACCAACAAAATTTCAATACCTAAATCATAGAATTTTTGAAATTGGGGGGAGGGAGAGAAGAAAACTGAAACTAAAAAGTGAATTTTTACCTAATTGAGTATTGGGTTTTGTAGAGCTCGATGCTGCAGTCGCGTGGCCAAAAACGGTGCAGTGATCGGAGCTCGGAGTTGAAAGATATAGCAATTTGAGTGTTTGAATGAGGGTTTGTGAGTTGGAAAATGTTCTTACCCCCTTGGCTGAGCTCTTTAGTGTTTTTGCATAAAGAAGGAGAGAGAAAGAGATGAAGCTCATTGTATTTATGGGTTGGGTTGGGCCCTTGGGCCCAGTTTGGGTTCAGTTCGCCCAGTTTGGCCCAATTTTGTGTCAAATTCTTTAAAATTAGTGTCGAAATTCATATTTTAATTAATTTTTCTCATTAAACTATAAAATTCTATTTTTTACTTTCTTTGATTAATATTTAATTTATTGGCTAATTATTAGTTTATTACGTGGGATTTATATCCTACCCACCTAAATAAGAATTTTGTCCACAAAATTCAAATTTAATTACTTGAGAACAAATGTGGATAGTCCTTCCGCATTTTGGATTCATGTTCCCATGTTTGTTCTTCGATTCCAGCTCGACTCCAAGTGACTTTCACCAATGAAACCTCTATACCGTGCAGTCGTTTGATGCTGGTGTCGTCAATTCTTACCGGAATTACTTGAAGTGTCAAATCTTCTCTTACTTGAATCGATTCAGGTTTCAAGACGTGATTGGCATTGGGAGTATACTTTCAAAGCTGGGACACGTAAAACACATCATCCAGGTTTGAAAGATGGGGCGGTAAGGCAATTCTGTAGGCTACCGGTCCAATCCTTTTAAGAATATGAAATGGACAGGTATAACGAGGGTTTAGTTTCTTTGTTTTGATTGCTCTACCCACTCCGATTGTTAGTGTGACCTTTATGAACACATGCTCTCCTTCCTCAAACTCTAAAGGCTTTCGCCTTTGATCGGCGTATCTTTTTAATCACTTTGAGTAATAAGCATTCGGGTTTGGATTTTCTTGATCTATTCGGTGGTTTCAGCTATCATTTTAGGCCCTAACAAGCTTATTTCCCCATCTTTATACCAGTATAGCAGAGATTGACACTTTCTCCCACACAGAGCCTCATACGGGGCCATTCCGATGCTCTCATGTTAGTTGTTATTATTCGCAAACTCCACTAATGACATATACTAATCCCACCCCGCCAGCTGGTCCAAAACACAAGCCCTCAGCATATCCTCTAGGGTTTGAATTATCCTCTCTGACTGGCCATCAATTTGAGGGTGGTACACCATACTTAAGCGTAACTGAGTTCCAAATGCCCGTTGGAAGGCTCCCCAAAATCTAGAAGTGAAACATGGAACTTTGTCGAAGATTATGGTGGTAGGCACGCCATGCAACATAAAAATTTCCTTGATGTACAATCGTGCTAAGTCCTCCAAGGTACAATTCATCCGAAAGCGTAAAAAGTGAGCCGACTTTGTCAGCCGATCCACAATCACCCAGACAGTGTCAAATCCAGCTCGAGTTCTTGGCAAACCCAACACAAAATCCATTGTGATACTTTTCCACTTCCATTGTAGAATTTCTAAAAACTGAAGGGTTCCTGATGGTCTCTGATGCTCAATTTTGACTTTTTGACAGGTTAGGTACTTAGATACATACGACGCTATATCAGTTTCATTCCTGGCCACCAAAACATTGCCTCAGATCATGGTATATCTCAGAACTTTGATATGAGAATTTATGTCGGTTTAGAATTTTCTCAAAGGAATTTCATTGCAAGCATAGTCCAAACCAACAATTAATCCTCACATCAAAGTTTAATTTGTTTATAACAAGTACAAACCCCAATAAAAACCGAGAGTATCTACACCTTGGGTCGTCTCTCAAGGAATTGCAATGAAGTGCTCAATTATTGGCTAAGAAGAAACAAGGGGGTTTTGATGGCAGTTAACAAGAAAATTAAAAGGCAAGAAAGTAAATAAGCATGCAAGGAAATAAATAAAAAGCAATTAAAGTAACAAAAATGGAGATTAGATGGCAAAAAGAACTCTTGGCTAAGGCATAGAAATTGAGATCACCATCTGTTCCGAGGTTCACCTGAAATGGAGAGGTCGATCTCGGACGAGATCTTTAGGTATGGTCGAGGTTGCCGTGCCCGATCTGTTAGAGGAGGAGGAGCTGCTGGTCCCCGTTCACTAGAGGGGGTTGGTACCTACAAGAGACTCCGATGCTTAAATCAGTACGGATTTCAGCCAGGTTTTTAGTCGAATTGGCATATGAGTTATACCTGGTGCTCCACTGTATTTATAGTAGTGTTAAGCGACTTTCTTTGAGATAAGTTTGTTATCTTATCTTTATCTTTTGTAGGTGAGATCGCATCTTTGGCAAGCCATCCTTTCAGTAGGAAGTGGTTCTTTATGGGTCTTTTTTATGCCTAAGTGGCGATTTCCCGACCTCTTTATGGGCTAACCTTTAGAGAGGTCGGTCCTTTTGTCTTTGGTCGATCCGGTCTTTGTAGCTCGGTTCGGTGCATGAACAGTGCCCTTGCTTGAGCTTCGACCTTTCCATGAGATTGTGCTCATTGCTAAGCTTTGACCTCTTTGAGGGAGTCGTGTTCAAGCATCTTCCGCCTGGTCGCGCCCGACTTGCCCCTTTTTGGGCAAATTCTGTGTCTTAAATGTCTTTGAAACGCGAAGCATTTTTGTCTTTAAATGGTGTGTGACTCTCGAGCGCATCAGTTTTCTTGGGTTTATGTGAGTGCCTTTAAAGACTTTTTAATTGGGCATTGACTCCTTTTGCCGTTTTGTTTCCCTCTTTATTTTGAAATCAAAGAGGTTTCTATCTCATTTTTTGTTTTCTCGCATCCATCTACTTTGCTTTTACACATTTCTTGGAAAGCCTCATTCCTTCATCTTTGGCCCCAAGTTTTTCTTCCTTTTTGAGGCTTCGAGGCATTCTATCGGTGTGGATCGTCCGTGTTTTGTAGCGCATTCTTTGTTGCTTCTGATTCTCCCGATTCTAGGTTAGTGTGCGCATTCGTTTCTTTTGTACTTGATAACTGTGATCCTTCTTTGTACTTTGTTTTCTGGTTGTTGCATGGTTTTCTTTCTTATAAAGTTTTGATCTTTTTCTATTTTTCGGTTGTTGAAAAGGTTGGGGCTTTTTGCTTTTTGATGTTCGTGCTTTTTCGGGTTAGTGTTTTTGACTTTTCTCTGATTTCTTGCGTTTCTTCTTTTCCGTGTCTGAATTGCCTCTCAAAGGGTGCCTCTAGGTTTCGGTGGTGACCTCTGATTTGATAAATCCCTGGGGCACTCTTTGTTTGTTACGTTTGTTTGTTTACCGGCTATATTTTCATCTCCTTATTTTTGGCCGAGTTGTTTGGTGGTGACACCCCTTCTGTTTTCTTACTGTAGGTGTAGTTTTTATGTCTTCTTGTAAAAATATTATTGAAATGTCTATAAAGGTTCCTCCTGGTATGGCTGACTAGTTAGATTCCATAGTGTTAGGGTGTGTTACTGTAGCAGACCTGGAATACTCTGAGAAATTTAGGAGGTTTCATAGGATCTGTGAGAATAGGGAGGATGAGAAAAACTATGAGCTGGTGTCCCCCGACCCCGAGGAGAGGGTTAGGTTTCCTCCTTTAAGTCGGTCGGAACGTCCCTTCTTTTATGCATATGACTGCTTCTTTACCAAGTTAGGTGTTACCCTACCCTTTACTGAGTTTGAATCTGACCTCCTTTGGAACTATAACCTTGCCCTTCCCAACTCCATCCTAACTCTTGGACTTTTATGAAGATTTTTCAGCTACTGTGCCAGGAGTTGGGTGTCCGACCTTCCCTTTGTCTTTTTCTCTTTCTGTTTGTGTTGACCAAGCCGGGGCGGCCAAGAAGAAGGCCTCTTGGATTTCTTTCCAGGCTACTCAGGGGAAGAAAGTTTTTTCTATTTTTGATGATTCCTTCCATGATTTCAAGAACTTTTATTTCAAAGTCCGGGCTGTTGAGGATGTTCACCCTTTCTTTCTAGATGAGAACAATGAACCCATCTTCCCTCTATGGTGGCAGAAGGAGCCTGTAGTCCTTAAGTATTCTTGGGAGAGTCTAGATGAAGTAGAGAGGGCCTTTGTGGGTGTTTTGGATGACCACTGGGGGGAGCCTCCTCATTTGGTCACAAAGAGGTTTTTAGGAGATCCTGCTCTTCTTCATTCTGAGCTAGGTAGTGCCCGACTTCCAAAGGAAATTTATTTATTTTTTGTTTGTCTTTTGTCCATTATTTGATTTGCTTTTTGTGATTCCCCTTTTTCAGAGATGGTTGCCAGTTCTGATTCCATGAAGTTCCTTAGGAAGACCAAGAAGACAGTAGCCGCCCAGAACATTCAAAAGAAGACGTCGGGGAAGGGTTCCTCCCAAGTTCCTTTGAAGATGCCGGATTCTGGTCCTCAGGGTCCGAGGAAGGTCATCCTGACCCCTCGACTTCAGGTGGCCTCTACTGATCCACCTCTGGCAACTTCTGGTGCTGCCTCTTCTCCTTCTTCATCTGGTCCGTCTCCCAAGAGGCCGAGGACTACTGAGGTTTATGATCATAATGACAAATATTTGGATGGCGTGTCCTTTGCTACGGAGTGTATTTCCCCGCACGACTTTGTTCTGACTGATGATGTGTCTATTCTTCACCACCTTGACTTTATAGCTAGTAACAGCATCCGGATGGCCAATCTTAGTGCCGCTTTGTCTAGGGATTTCAAGAAGTCTCCCATTCATTCTACTAGTGCCTTCCTTGAGAAGGATAAGGCTGATTATGACAGGGTGGTGGGATTGAGGTTTGAGTTGGAGACATAGAATGTTAGGCTGGAGCTTGCTGTGGAAAGGGAGAAGGCCAGAGCTACTGCTACGGAGGCTGTTGCCAATCTGGCCGAGGATATGGCCAAAAAGGCTATGGAGAGCTACACCCAGACTTATGGTGAACTTCTGGAGGTTAAAGAGAAGCTTTAGTCCTCTTACGATGATTATATCGAGCTTCAAGGCCATATAATGAATGGTATGACCGCTCTGTATAAGAATTTGAAGGCTCAGGTCCGGGTTCTTGCTCCTGATGCCGACCTCTCTTTATTTAGCATAGACAATGTTGTGGAGGATGGCAAGATTGTGCCTGCCCCAGATGATGATGAGATTCCTGTGTTGGATCCTTCCGCCAAGTCTTCTGCAGCCCCTTCTGCCGAAGTATCCCAACCTGAGGCTGAGCCTGACGTGGAGATCCTGAATGGTCAGGATGGTGTTGTCAAAGTTGTTCTCATTCATCCCTCCTACTCCTCACGATGCAGTAACCGGAGCAAAGCTGGACCCTTTGTGATTCTCTCTTTTATTTCACTTTTTATCATGTATTGATACCGTCTAACTTCTGGACCTTTTGAACTGTCGGTTTTGTAATTGGTTGCATAACTCTTCTGATGCTTTATAGTTGCTCCTTAGCAACTTTTGGTTTTTAAAACACTTTTATACTTGGGTTGCCATTGGGTAACCTCTGAATCTTTAATGTTTTAACTTCTTGGAGCTTTTGTTGTTGAATGTTCAGGCAGTGTACTGGCCGACCTTGGCGAAATGCTTTCACTTTTAGGTTGTTTTCTCAACCTTTTATCTCCTTTTGTTTGAGGATGACATCCCTTCATAGGTTTTTTGCCTTAGGATTATGTGTTTGGAGCTCTCTAGGCTGGCATCCTTTAAGGTAGTGTTCTATGTACTTCTACCTTTACTTTTTTGGACCACGCTTTTTCTTAGTTGTGTTGACAACCTTCTGCTTTGGCGATATCGTCCTTGCAACTTGTTGCTCAGGCTTTTCAGTCGATTTCCAATAACTTTCTAGGTAGTTTTCTTATGTAGAACCTTTTCTTTTTAGTTTATTTGGACGACTTTTGACCCCTGTTTGGGTTTGAGGTTGCGCTTTGCTTTTTAAGTAGTGTCCTTTTTGGACTTGTACCTTTTAGCTTGGTGACTTCGATGCTTACCTTTTCGGGCATTCGCATGGCTAGGTAGGCTTTGTTCCCTTTTTTAGTGATCCTTTAGACGGTCCGACTTCTCTGTTGGGCCTTTTCAACTTATTTATGCAATCCTATTTTGTATCCGACCTCGTCAGCTCACTTTATACGGATTGCTTTTATAACTTCTTACTTTAATTTGGGTCTCATCACTTCACCTTGTCGACCTTTCCTGGTTGGACGATGAATTTTGCATTTTTTTAGCATAAATTAATGCCTCCTCTATTTTATTAGAATTAAAGTATAATGAAAATAAGAGTGTGTACATGTGTGAGCTTACCTTGCAGGTCAGGCAGCTTTCAGGTCTTGGCCTCGTGCCTCATTAAAAAGCCCTTTAGTGAGAAAAATAACACACCTTGGCTCAAGGCCTTTGATGAGCGGATATTTTATACGCTTTTTGGGGGTAATTTCATGTAGATTTTAGTATGTTTTAATTAGTTTTTAATAAAATTTTATTAGTTTTTAAGCAAAAATCATATTTCTGGACTTTACTATGAGTGTGTGTATTTTTCTGTGATTTCAGGTATTTTCTGGCTGAAATTGAGGAAGCTGAGCAGAAATCTGACTTAGGCTGAAAAAGGACTGCTGATGCTGTTGGATCCTGACCTCCCTGCACTCGAAATGGATTTTCTGGAGCTACAGGAGTCCAATTGGCGGGCTCTCAACGACGTTGGAAAGTAGACATCCAGGGCTTTCCAGCAATATATAATAGTCCATACTTTGCGCGAAGATAGACGACGTAACTTGGCGTTGAACGCCGAGTACATGCTGCTGTCTGGAGTTAAACACCAGAAAAACGTCATGATCCGGAGTTAAACGCCCAAAACACATCATAACTTGGAGTTTAACTCCAAGAAAAGCCTCTACTCGTGGATAGCTTTAGTCTCAGCCCCAGCACACACCAAGTGGGCCCCAGAAGTGGATTTCTGCACCAATTATCTTAGTTTACTCACATTCTGTAAACCTAGGTTACTAGTTTACTATAAAAACAACATTTAGAGAATTATTCTGTACCTCATGACATTTTCAGATCTGAATTACATACTTTTTGACGGCATGAGTCTCTAAACTCCATTGTTGGGGGTGAGGAGCTCTGCAGCGTCTCGATGAATTAATACAATTCCTTTATTTTCCATTCAAACACGCTTGTTCTTATCTAAGATGTTCATTCGCGCTTAATTATGGAGAAGGTGATGATCCGTGACACTCATCACCTTCCCCAAACCATGAACGTGTGCCTGACAACCACCTCCGTTCTACATCAGACTGAATGAGTATCTCTTAGATTCATTACGCAGAATCTTCGTGGTATAAGCCGGATTGATGGCGGCATTCATGAGAATCCAGAAGGTCTAAACCTTGTCTGTGGTATTCCGAGTAGGATTCTGGGATTGAATGACTGTGACGAGCTTCAAACTTCTGAAGGCTGGGCGTTAGTGACAAATGCAAAAGAATCAATGGATTCTATTCCAACCTGATTGAGAACCGACAGATGATTAGCCGTGCTGTGACAGAGCATAGGAACGTTTTCACTGAGAGGATGGGAGGTAGCCATTGACAACGGTGACACCCTACATAGAGCTTGCCATGGAAGGGACTTTTCGTGTGTTGAAGGATTTTAAGGAAGAGTTGAAGTTCGAAGGACAAAGCACCTCCAAAACTCCAACATATTTCTCATTACTGCACAACAAGTAACGCTGTTATTCTCTTTTATTTTTCTAATCAAATCTAGTAATTTCACTTATAATCCTATTGGCCTCCTGACTAAGATTAATAAAATAAACATTGATTGCTTCAAACCAATAATCTCCGTGGGATCAACCCTTACTCACGTAAGGTATTACTTGGACGACCCAGTGCACTTGCTGGTTAGTTGTGCGGATTACAAATTCGTGCACCAGCCTTTTTCTAGCTATAGTACCTTCTTTGGTTACAGGCGTGCCATGTCATCGGGAGCTCCCGCCCTTAGAGGTCAGCCACCTAGTACATCTGTGATCGAGTATGGGCCTTTCCAATTTGCTGCCAGCTTTTCCTCTCCTGACCGACCTGTTCCGATATCATTTCAGATTAAGATGAGGTCGTTGGAAGTGAAGCTTCGTTGGATTACCTTCTGATTGTACCTTGTGGCCATTCGACGCTTCAGGGCTTCCTCTGTGATCCGAGCTCTTTCTCAAACTTCTTGAAGTAGGTCGAGTTCTTCCTTTCATGCTTGGGAGTTAGTATCCTCGTTGTAGAAGATCACCCGAGGGGATCTTTTGTCTACTTCTATGGGGATCATTGTCTCCATTCCATAAGCGAGTCGGAACGGTGATTCCTCCGTGGTGGAGTACGGCATCGTCCGGTATATCTACAGGACTTGTGAGAGCTCTTCAGCCCAGGCTTTTTTTGTGTCCTACAGACGGCATTTTAATCTAGCCAATATGACTTTGTTGACGGCTTTCGCCTATCCGTTGGCTTGTGGGTGTTCTACTGAGGTGAACTGGTGTTTGATTTTCAGATCAGCCACCATCTTCCTGAAGCCTATGTCAGTGAACTGAGTTCTGTTATCCGTGGTAATGGAGTATGGAACCCCAAACCTTGTGACCATGTTCCTGTATAGGAACTTCCGACTTCTCTGGGTAGTGGCGACGGCCAGTGGCTCTGCCTCAATCCACTTTGTGAAGTAATAATCTATTCCTACAATGAGAAATTTGACTTACCCTGATCCTTGGGAAATAGTCCGAGGAGGTCAAGCCCCCACGCTGCAAACGGCCAGGGTGGGGTTACGCAGATGATTTCTTCGGGCGGGCCGGCATGAAAATTGGCGTGCTTCTGGCATGGAGGGCATGTTTTCACAAATTCGGTTGCTTCCTTCTGTAAGGTCGGCCAATAGAAGCCGGCTCAGAGTACCTTTTTGGATAAAGCTCGTGCCCCGAGGTGATTGCCACACATGCCGCTGTGGACTTCTTCTAGGACATCCTTTGTGGCGAAAGTCAAGGCGTATTTTAGGAGGGGTGTTGAGATCTCCCTCCTGTATAGGACGTCATACACTATGGTCTAATATGTGCCTCTCGAATGAGCCTTTTTGCCTCCTTTATATCTGTGGGGCGTACTTCGGACTTGAGGATGTTGATGATAGGCATCATCCACCCTTGGTTCTGGTCTAATATGATTAGGGCCTTCCCTTCCCCTGAGGTTGATAGGTATTGTAGGGTTTCTTGGATGAGGCTTCTATTATTGCCCCCTGGTTTAGTGCTGGCCAGTTTTGAAAGTGCATTGGCTTGAGTGTTTTGCTCCCGAGGTATATGTCGGATCTCATATTTCATGAAGTTCCCGAGTTGTTCTTTGGTTTTGTCGATATATTTTTTCAAGGAGGGATCCTTTTCCTGGTAGCTTCCTCTTATTTGTGAGGTGATCACTTGTGAATCGCTGAAAATGGTAAGCTTTTGGGCTCCGACCTCTCTAGCCAGCTTCAAACCAGCCAATAGGGCTTCGCATTCGGCTTGGTTATTTAAGGTGGGGAACTCGAATCTTAAAGAGAGTTCAAGTTGGATCCCTTGGTTACTTTCCAGGATAACACCCGCTCCGTTCTCGGCTTTGTTTGATGAGTCGTCAACGTAGAGGTTCCATTCAATGGGGGTCCCTGGGGAGTCGGTGTACTCTACGACGAAGTCAGCCATGTACTGGGACTTGATGGCTGTGCGAGCTTCATATTTGAGGTCAAATTTGGACATCTCGATTTCCCATTGGTCATATTTGAGGGCGGAAGTGAACTTTTCTATTTTTTTGTAGTTTAGTTCAACCCCTTGTAGAGCCTTGCAGATGAAGTAGATGCGTTGTTGTCCATTATCGTCCGACTTCCAACGAGCGAGGTATAGTATCAGCTCTTCTCCTGGTAGAGGTCAGGTCAGGATAGGTGGTTGCCCCAGGAATATTTTGAAGTCTTGGAAGGCTTGTTCCAATTCTTGGGTCCATTCAAACCCCTTTTCTTTCCTTAATGTTGCATAGAAGAGGAGGGATCTTAGCGCCGACCCGGCTATGAATCTGGAGAGGGCCGCTGGTCTTCCGTTTAGCTGTTGTACCTCTTTTACGCAGATCAGGATTTTCATGTTAAATATGGCCTGGCATTTGTCTGCGTTTGCCTCAATACCTCTCTGGTAAGCATGAACCCTAGGAATTCGCTAGCCTCTACTGCAAAGGTATCTTTTGTGGGGATTAGTCTCATCCCGTGCTTTCTTTTAATGCCGAATACTTCGACGAGGTCGGGTAGTAGTGTTTCTCCTTTTTGGGTTTTTATTAGCATATCGTCTACGTAGACTTCCATCAGCTTCCCAATATGGTTAGCGAATACTTTGTTTATCAACCTCAGATACGTAACCTTTGCGTTCTTGAGTCCGAACGGCATGACTACGTAATAGTAGTTTGCTTCGGGGGTTAGGAACGAGGTTTTTTCTTGGTCGGGTTGATGCATTGGTATCTGGTTATACCCCAAGTAGGCGTCCATGAAGGAGAGGTACTTATATCCTGACGAGGCATCTACCACGGTGTCGATATTCGGGAGTGGGTAGGGGTCTTTTGGGCAGACTTTGTTGAGATCAGTGTAGTCTATACACATCCGCCACTTTCCATTTGGCTTTTTGACCAGTACGATGTTGGCCAGCCACAGTGGGTACATGACCTCCCTTATGAACCCTGCCTTTAGTAAGGCCTGTACCTGTTCCTCCACAACTTGTGATTTTTTCGGGCTGAGCTTTCTGCGCTTTTGTTGCACTGGTCGAGATCCGGGGTACACTGCCAGTTTGTGGCACGTTAATCCAGGATCTATACCGGGGCATGTCCGCGACTTTCCAAGCGAAGGGATCGGAATTGTCCCTTAGGAACTTTATTAGTAGCTCCTTTAGGTCTTCTTTTAGGTTTGCACCTATGTTTATGGTTTTATCTCTGGTGTCTCCGATTTGGACCTCTTCGGTCTCACCTTCTGGTTGAGGACAAAATTCTTCGCGAGCCCAGGCTCTCCCGAGTTCAATGGCATTGGCTTCTTTTCCTCTCGGGTCACCCTTTAGGTTCAGGCTTTCGTTATAACAGCATCGCGCGAGCTTTTGTTCTCCTTTATGGTGGCTATGCCTTCTGGGGTTAGGAACCTCATGCATAGGTGGGGAGTGGAGATTACTACGGCGAGCTGATTTGGCGTCGTCCTGCCTATAAGGGCATTATACGCGGAGTTCACGTCAACCACAATGTTGTCTATGCTCAGTGTTCTGGACCGGGTTCCATTTCCGAAGGTCGTGTGAAGTCGGAATGTCTCCTATCCCGAACAGGCTGTTGGGATATGCTCTGAGCTCCTTGTCTTGTAGTCTGAGCTTGTCGAAGGCCGTTTGGAATAGGATGTCCGCGGAGCTTCCCTGGTCAACCAGTGTTCGGTGGAGGTTGGCATTAGCCAGTATGATGGTAATGACCACGTGGTCATCATGCCCTGGGATGATGCCCACGACGTCTTCTTTGGTGAAGGCAACAGTGGGAAGGTCGGGTGTTGTTCCAAGGGTTACCTGAAACTATAGGTCGATCTCGGTCGAGATCTTCTGTGCTGGTCGGAGATGACGTGTCCGGCGTGTTGGACTGCCAATGCTGCTGATCCTTGGTCACTGGAGGGTGGTGGTACCTGCAAGGGACTCCGATGCTTAAGTTAGCAAGGGTATTAAACAAGTTTTTTGTAGAATCAGAGTATGAGTTATACCTGGGTGCTCCAGTGTATTTATAATGGCATAGAGTGACCTTCTTAGATAAGATAAGTTAGTTATCTTATCTTATCTTTATCTTATCTTCAAGTGAGGTCATCTTATCTTCAAGGGAACCGCCCTTCTCTCTGTAGGCTTGGGCTGCCTTAGGATTTGGGGCGTGGTCCTCCAATTGGGCCCTTTTTTGGCTTTTCTGGTGATTTGGCCGAGCTCTTTCAGAAGAGGTCAGATTGTCCTGACCTGAAGAGGTCAGTCGACTTATTAGTAGAACATCTCGGGTCGGACAGCTCGACCCAGGGTATGAACAGTGCCCCTGCTCGAGCTCGATCTTCTATTTTGAGGTCGAGTCTTCAGTTTTAGGACTTCGATCCTTTTATGGTGAAGCCGAACTTGAGCATTTTGTCAACTTTGCTATAGCTTTTGAATGTGAAGCATTTATCCTTCACTTTTAGAAGCGCACGCTTTTAACCTTTTTTGTCTTGGAAATGTGCGAAGGTTTAATACCCTCATTAATTGGTTTTTAATGCCCCATTTCTCTTGCTTCTTTTATTTTGAACTTTACACACAGAAAACGGTTTTTTCTCTTCTCTGTAACTTCCCCTTTCTTTCTCTCTTTCTGTTTTTGCCTGAAGTTTGTAGTTTTTGCTTTTCTTCCTGCGACGTTGCTTGGTGATTATTTAGTTCTTTCCTTATTGTGCAAGGGTGACTCCTGATTTCATCTTCTATCTTCAACTTCGTCGAAGCTTTCTGCATTTTCCAGGTTGGTTCTTCTTTTCGCTTTTTTACTTCCTTCATTTCTTTGCGTTCGGTTTTTGGTAAAGTTTGATTTTGCTGTGATGCATGTTGTTAGTGAGGCCTTTGCTTTCCTCGAAAGATTGTTCCATTGATGTTTTTTCTCCATGTTGGTAACTGTGATGACTATGGGTATAGACAGTAACTTTGCTGATGAACCTTTGTAGAAAGTAACGATTTTTTTGACGGCTCATTTTGATTTTGTGTCATTTGCCCGTTTGGGGGGAGGGGTTTCTCTGAAAAAGGTGGTGTCTTTGATGACTTCTTCTTGATACATTATAGCTTTCTGGGGTAATGACTTTCTTTTCTTCTCGGGATGTCGCTTTTTGAGAGAGGGATTTTCTTTGTCTTTGCTGAGAGTTTTGTTGGGATGTTAGTCTTGTAGGTTTTCCTGAGTCTTTGTTCTGTTAACTGCCTCCAAAGGATGCCCCTGGATCTTTTTGGTGTGGGTCTTGGGGTTTCCTTTTGTTGCCTGTACTGCGCTGGATTATATTGTCCGAGTTGTTTTGCTTTCGTCCGAGATGTTTTTGAGTAATCCAATCTTCTTTTCTTGTTGTAGGACTAGTTGACCTCATGTCTTCTCGCAAAAATATTGTTGAGACATCTTCCCATGTCCCTGAGGGCATGGCTGATTAGGTGGATTCTATGGTTCTTTTGTGTGTTTCGTTGGTTGACTCAGAGTTTTGTCAGTAACTTAGGCAATTTCATAGGATTTGTGGTAATGGTAGTGATGAGAAGAACTATGAACTCGTATCTCTAACTTCTGAGGAAAGGGTCTATTTTTCTACCCGAATTGCTGGAGAGCGCCCCCTTTTTTTATGCATACGACTTCTTTTTTAGTCAAATGAATATTACTCTTCCTTTTACCCCTTTCGCGACCAACCTATTATGGTCCTGTAATGTAGCTCCATCCCAACTTCACCCCAATTCCTGGGGTTTTATAAAAATCTTTCAGTTGCTGTGTCGTGAGCTCGGTATCCCTGCTTCACAATCCCTCTTCTTTTATCTTTCCGTTTTGACAAAGCCTGGGGTGGTTAAGAAGAAAGCCGCTTGGGTTTCTTTCCGAGCTTCCCAGGGGAAAAAGGTCTTCTCCATGTTTGATGAATCTTTTCGCGACTTCAAAAATTACTTTTTTAGGGTCCGAGATGTTGAAGGAGCTCGACCCTTTTTTCTGGATGAAAATGCTGAGCCCGCCTTTCCCTTGGAATGGAAAAAGGATGTAATGGTATCTAAATATATGTGGGAGATGTTAGATGAAGCTGAGCAAGCTTTTGTGACTGTGCTGGAAGAAAACTGGGGGCAGCCTCCCCATCTCGACACAAAGAAATTCTTAGCAAACCCCTCTCTCCTCCGAGCTGAGCTGGGTAGTGGTCAATTCTTCTTTTGGTTTTGCTTATTTTTTTTATCTCTTATAAGATCTTTTCTGATTCGTAACTTGGTTTCCCGCTGTGATGTTTGTTTGCATAGATGATTAAAAATAATAATTCCATAAAGGCCTTTAAAAGGGCAAGGAAGGCTACTGTAGCTCAAAAAGTCTCGGCCAAGGCGGCCGGGGAGGGGTTTTCTCAGGTTTCGTCAAAGCCTTTAGTTTCGAGTTCTCCTGGACCGAGGAGGATGATCCTTACTCCTCGGGTTCGTTTGGTTGATCCTTCACAGACTTCTGCTGCTACCTCTTCTCCTACCGGTGCTCCTCCTCCAAAAAGACCCCGGACTGTCGAGCCTTTTAATCTGGATGTTCCCGACTTTGATGCTGTCGGGTTTGTTGATCAACAGATTGCTCCTTATGGTGTCATGCCTACTGATGATGTATGTATTCTTCATTATTTGGATTTTATCACTCGGAGTGGCATTAAACTGGCACACATGGGAGCTGCTTTATATCGGACCGCTCAAGATCTTCCTATCCATGCTACAAAGGCCTTTATGGAGGAGGCGAAATCAGAGTTTGACCGAATTAAGGGTTTGAAAGAGGAGCTTGAGGTGAAAGTGACCAAGCTGGAAAAAAAGTTGGAGGGGGAAAAGACTCAGGCTAATGGTCTGGCGGCCGCTGCGAAATTAGCTGAGGACACAACGTTAAAACATAAGGATAGCTATGTTACCATCTATAGAGAGATGATGGATCTCATGAACAGCTTGGATTCTGTCCGGGCTAATTATACCGAACTTCAAGGTCACCTTGTAGCCGGTCCCTTCTAAGTTATTTTTAGTAATCCTCTTTCTTGGACCTTTGTCAGGTCTCTTTCAGGGATTACTTTTATAACTTTTATGTTTTGGGCCGACTTCATCACGTTGGGCCCTTCTAAGTTATTTTTGTAAACCTCTTTCTTGGACCTTGTTCAGGTTGATGTGTGGAAAACGATCCAACACAAAACTCACCGGCAAGTGTACCGGGTCGCATCAAGTAATAATAACTCACATGAGTGAGGTCGATCCCACAGGGATTGAAGGATTGAGCAATTTTAGTTTAGTGGGTGATTTAGTCAAGCGAATCAAGTTTTAATTGAGTGATTTGTGTTTAACAAGAATTAAATGACAGTAAATATAAAGGGGGAAGGGAGAAGTGCAGTAAATTGAAGAACAGAATTTTAAATTTGCAGAATCTTAAAGAGCAAGAAAGTAAATGACTGAAACTTAAAGTGCAAGAAACTTAAATTGCAGTAACTTAAATGGCAAGAAAGATAAATGGCTTGAATATAAAAGGGAATTGAGGAATGGGATTTCAAGATCTAAACATAGAAGAAGTAAATTGCAGCAATTGATTGAACAGAAATTAAATCAGGAGCAAATAGCATTCAAACAGAAAAAAAATAAAATGCAGCAAAGGTTCACAGAAGAACCAAGAGTGAATTATGATCTCAGGATCCCAAGGGCTTAGGTAGCAGAGCCTAAAACCCAATTTCCTTCCCAGATCTGAATTATCTAAACAATTGACAAAAAATTAAAGAAGAAGCAATAGAAGAACAGAATTGAAGTTGAATTATGCAGAAAACAATTTGAAAAGAGTTTGAATGGAAATTGGGACAGAATTTCCCCAATTTCACACACCCAAAACTCAAAAACAGAAGAGTAGAATTGCCCAAGTAAGAATGAGGAAGGAGATCAGTCAATGCTCCCTTAATCCTCTTAGTGCTCGGTCAATTCTCTCAAGAACAATTGCAAGAGAGTCAAAACTCCAAAGGAAGGTGAAAATAAAAATTCAAAAGTGAGCATAAAGGTGAAAATTCAAAAGTCAAAGTAAAAGGTTCTAATTACATCAATCTAACTCCTATTTATACACTTTCTATTCTTGGATTTTGGGATTTGGATGGGCTTTTGATTTGGTGAAGAAAGGAATTAAAGTGGGGATTTAAGTTTGAATTTTTGGCCCATTAAAATCACTCCCAGGAGGCTGCCCTGCCCTTGTGGAGGGCAGGGCAGGATTTGGTGCGTGCGTCCTTGGTGCGAGCGTGGTGTGGGCTTGGAGTGTGAAGACGCTGCCCTGCCCTTGCGGAGGGCAGGGCAGAAAAATCTGGTGCACAAATTTGGTGCTTGTGCATGCTGCTGGTGCTGCCGAAGCCTTCTTTGGTGCGCCAATCTGGTGCGTGTGTGTGCATCACAAAATGCTACCCTGCCCGCGCCAAGGGCAGGGCAATGTTCCTTCCTTCACGTCCCAAGTTCGAATCACGGAGGAGGCAAACACGCTACATTTTTTCTTGGCTTCTTGGCACGGTAGTGGACCTTAGTGCTTAGCTTCTTCATGGTCCCTTGTTCGAACCTTGTAGCATGCATGGGTAACATTTTCCCTTGAATTTCTTTCCTTGGAGTGCCCGATTCTGCCCTCCACAAGGGCAGGGCAAGGTTCTTTTTCTCTTGGTTTCAAGGCACATTTTGTGCTCTGCCCTTGGAGTGGGCAAGGCAGAATTGCCTTCCTTTGCTTGGTCACCTAATGTTGCTCTCCTAGAGGGCATTCTGCCCTTGTGGAGGGCAATGTTGCTTCCCCCATTGCAATGCGGCACGCTTCTCTCCTCTTTGGCCACGCTTTCCTTTTCTTGGGCTACACTTTTTAGGCCACGCTTTTCCTTTTCTTTTCTTTTCTTCACCTATAATAAACCAAACAACCACTCAAAGTATCACTAAATTCAAGAGGCTTATAAATCAATTAAAATTCAATTAAAATGAGCTCAAACCTCATGGATTAACATTAATTTCATGGTGGTTGCTTGATTGAGAGAAGTTATGCATTTTCACTCCAAATCACTTACTTAGGATACAAGAAAGTGCATAAATGCTAACAAAACAAGTGAAATAAGCTTGAAAAATGGGTATATGATGACTTGTCATCACAACACCAAACTTAAACCTTGCTTGTCCCCAAGCAAGCATCAAAACTAAGAGTAAATGGAATGAATAAGAAAAGGATACTTATCCTTATTATGCAGATAGCAGAACTTGATCTATGGGGCATTTATGCAGACAATGACAACTCAAGTTATTGTTCTTGTTACATAATATACATTTTGCATCAAAGGTTTGCTAAACTTGCTGTTATAAGACTCACTTTTTTGATTCCTCCCTTGCTAACTTTTCTTGGCTTATAATGCTTTAACAAGCTTATTATTCTGTTAGAGGTTGGGTGTCAAATGCTGCAGCATAGCCTTTGGCTTTATTTTCTTTTCTTTTTGCTCAACATCTTTCCACCACAGACACATGGCTCATTAATTCTTCCTAGGATCATTGATGCCCAGCATCTCTTTGGATAACTAAATGCTTTGTATCTAAGTTGCTCTTTATTGTGGATTTTCAATTGGCCATCCCAAATCAGTTGATCTAAGTGACCGGGTTTCAAAATACCCCTTAGAATTTACTCATCCAAGCAGATCTTAGTACAAGAACACCACAGGTATATGTCCTAAGGTCCAAGCTATTGGTGTCCAACCTTTATTCTTTGTTTTTCTTGCCATTTTGGCTTTTTCTTTCCCTTTTTCTTTCTGTTTTTGTTACCAAGGGTTGTTTCATTATTGATAGGAGTTTTTATAACAGCCAGCTAACTCACAATTGAATGAGAATGATGTTATGCAACAATTATTTCATGAGTCATGCATTTAATCAAACACATATGCCACCACCAACTTCCATTCATACTTATGCAACATTGGATATTTTACTTTTCAATTCAAGCCAAACTCTTTTATTCAAGCATATGGGAAACAAGATAAAATTTAAAGCTAGGTGATGGATAACAAGCATTATGCAGACTTATCATTTTTCTAGCTATTTATTAACTAACTAAAATGAAAAGCAAAGAACAGAAAGTGCATAAAGTAAAAGAAATAAATGATGGAGGCATATCATATTTCAGACATGCATCTCCTTATTAGAGACATGAAAGAGGAAGTATGAAGGAACTTTGCCACCTTCTAATGGTCATGGCTGCTGCTTGATTCTCCCTTCTTCTTCTTTCTCTTCCCTGTCTTGGAGTAATCTCTGATCTCTTCACCAGGACATCTTCTACCCCAGACAGAGTCTAAGAGTCCTCTGAGCCCAAAATCTTCCAATCTATTAAAGGTTGACTCAGTGTATTGATGAGATTTTGCTTATTGCTTGGCTAAGAATTCAGGGCATTGTTCAACTGGCTTGATCTCAGGATTGAGTGTTGGCAAATTGTGGGTCAAGTACTCCAACCTTGCTTGCATGTTTTCATCATACTCCATTCTTTGTACGTGTCTGACTTCTCCCATGGTTGCATGTATTTAAGTGTCCAAGGATGCATGCATGCAGATTTTGTTCCCCATGAACGCGTTCTCCTAGGCACATGTGACCTTCCTCACATAACTCCTCCTAGCCGTGGCCCCTCCTTGAGTTTTGTCTTAATCTTTTTCTCCTGCAAGAATCAAGATAGCTAGCCTTAGATCATTAATATGGCCGTTGGCAATTAATTTGTATATAAAAATTTTTTTTTTGTTTTGTTTATTATTATGAAAAATATTTTTGTGGTCAATTGTGTCCCTTAATTAAAGATGTTAAAGGTTGGTGAACACCAAACTTATCTTTTATTTAGGGGATGGCTTAGCAATTGCAAACCAATCTCACAATTGATGCATTTTAAAAAAAATCATTGATGTATGATCCCTTGTCTGTATGGTTTTGAGTTCATGATTGGAAAATAATCCTCTGAGCATTGTTGCACATGCAGACACCAAACTTAGTGTTTGGTCATATGCTTCATTAAAAGAATTATGCATATGTTCTAAGAATGACTCCCTTTTCTTTTTGAAAAGCAAAAATTAAGTGTACCTTAAGGGACACCAAACTTAAAAGTTTGACATGTGCTTTAAAACAATGTATGCAGTCATTAGGCATGAAAGTTCAAAATCATATTCAGAGGAATCACAGCTTATTAAATAAAAGAGAAGACAGAAATCTTAAACCATGGGTTGCCTCCCATGAAGCGCTCTTTTATTGTCATTAGCTTGACATTGACCTCCCTTTAAGGTGGTTGATGTTGGTGATGTCTCACTTTGTCACCTCTCACTGTCAGCTTTCTTTGTGTGCCTTGATGTTCAATTTTCATGTGCTCAAGAGAAAGTATTTGGTTGACAGTGTAATAATCTTTTGCTCCCTGCTGTTGATATACTAGTTGCACCTTATCACCCTTAGAGAATCCTTCAGTTGGGATTTTCTTGTTCTTCCACCCTTTGTGAGCCTTTTTCTTATTCTTCATCTTTTTCTTGCTTGTTGATCTTCCTTTCTTGACAGTTACTTGAGTTGTGATGCCTTCCTTCTTGCTGATCACCCCTGCTTCCTTGTGAATCCCTTTGTCTTCCTGCATCTGTTTGTCTTTCTGTTCCCCTTCCTTTTCAGTTGGTTGCTTTGGAAGGAGATCATCACTCCTTTTGCTTGTTTCTTCGTCCCTCTGTACTTCTGGGAATAATTTCAGGATGATGCTCTCCTCATGCAACCTGAGGGTTAACTCTCCTTGCTCTATGTCTACAATGGCTCTAGCAGTGGCCAGAAATGGTCGACCGAGTATTATGGAGTCACTTCCATTTTCTGAAGAATCCAGGATCACAAAGTCTGCTGGATAGATAAACTTGTCAACCTTGACTAAAAGGTTCTCTATCAGCCCTTTAGGATATACTATTGATTGGTCTACCAATTCCAAAGACATCTCTGTTGGTCTCACTTCCTCTATGCCAAGCTTTTTCACTAAAGAATATGGGATTAGATTTATGCTTGCTCCTAAATCGCACATCCCCTTGTTGATGAATAAGTTTCCAATGGTGCATGGTAAGAAGAAACCTCCAGGGTCCTCAAGCTTGGGAGGGAGTCCCTTTTTAATGAGTGCACTGCATTCCTCACTGAGCATTACTGTTTCCTTCTCATTCCAATCTCTTTTCTTATTGATGAGCTCCTTTAGAAACTTAGCATACAGAGGCATCTGCTCCAAAGCCTCTGCCAAGGGTATGTTGATCTCCAACTTCTTGAAAGTCTCAAGAAATTTGTGGAAGTGCTGATCCTTTGTTTCCTTGTGAAATCTCTGTGGATAAGGTAGTGGTGGTGTTGAGCCCTTCTCCATCTGATGTTGTTTTGGAATTAGTTCTTCCAAGATCTTCTTTCCTTTCTTCAAATTCTGTGGTTTGTTGTTCTCTTCGGTGAGTTTTTCTGGGACATTCTTGCTTAGCATGTCCTTGTTGGTGGCTTCATCATTCTTTGTTGGTTCATTGTCACCATACTTGGTTGTTGCTCCTTGGTTACCATCCACTAACATCTTTCCACTTCTTAGTTGCATGACCTTGCATTCTTCCTTTGGGTTGGGAATAGTATCACTAGGTAGTGAACTTGATGGTTTTTCAACAGAAATCTTCTTAGAGATTTGTCCAATCTGCCTCTCTAAGTTCTTCATGGATGCTTCTTGGTTTTTTGTGGTCAATTCTTGGCTCTTCATCAGTTTTTCCATGAGCAGCTCTAGGTTGGTGATTCTCTGTGAATCTTGTGAGATGGGTTGATTTTGGGGTGTTGATGGGTGATGATAAGTGTTTTGGTTAGTTGGTTGGTTATTGGGTGGGTATTGGTTAGAGTTTGGGTAGTTGTTTTGTGGTTTTCTGTATGAGTTTTGGTTAGTATTTGGCTGGGGGTTGTGGTTTGTGTTTTTCCAATTGTTCTGTCCTGTGTTTCTTTGCCATGGTTGTTGGTTTTGATTATGGTTGTCTCCCCATCTGAGGTTGGGATGGTTCTTCCAAGATGGATTGTAAGTATCCCCATAGACTTCATTTGTTCCAGGATTTTGGTTGTGCATGTATTGGACTTGCTCTTGTTGTTGCTCTTCTTGAGTTTCTTCACTTTGCACCCAAGTGGTTGGAGGTTGGCTTGTGGTGCTCACTGCTGCCACTTGCAAGCCATCAATCCTTTTGGCCATTTGTTCAAATTGTTGTTGGATCTGCTGCTGCATCATCTTGTTCTGGGCCAGAATAGAATCAACCCCTTCCAACTCCATTACTCCTCTTCTCTGTGATGGTTGGCGTTGTCTTTGATGAGCAAAGAAATATTGGTTGTTGGCCACCATATCAATGAGGTTTTGAGCTTCCTCTGTGGTCTTCATGAGTTGTAATGAGCCTCCGGCAGAGTGATCAAGAGCTTCTTGAGCTTTAAGAGTGAGTCCCTCATAGAAGTTTTGTAACTTGTCCCACTCAGTGAACATCTCTGGTGGACATTTCCTCAATAGAGCCTTATACCTTTCCCATGCTTCATATAAGTTCTCAGACTCCATTTGAGTGAACGTTTGAACCTCAGTCTTCAACCTTATGATCCTTTGAGGGGGATAGAATTTAGCAAGGAACTTGCTCACCAAGTCATCCCAAGTGTTGATGCTTTCTTTTGGAAAGGTCTCTAGCCATTGAGTGGCTTTGTCTCTGAGAGAGAATGGGAAGAGCAGCAACTTGTACTATCAGGAGGTACACCATTTGTTTTCACTGTGTCACAGATTCTCAAGAAAGTAGACAGATGTTGATTTGGATCCTCCAAAGGCCCTCCTCCAAAAGAACAATTGTTTTGAACCAGAGTGATCAGTTGTGGCTTGAGTTCAAAATTGTTTGCATTGACATTGGGAGGAAGAATGCTACTCCCACAATGCCTAGCATTTGCAAATGTGTATGAAGCCAAGACTCTTCTCTGATGTTGATTATCATTGGCTCCTCCTTCGGGTTGATTGGTATCTCCTTCCATGTCTTGGAATTCCTCCTCAGATTCTTCTTCTCCAACAATGTTCTTCCCTCTTTCCGCTCTTCTTATTCTCCGAAGAGTCCTTTGATCAATTTCAGAGATGATAGGAGAAGATCTTCCTATACCTGACATACAAACACACAACAATAAACACACAAACCCATAAATACAATGGAACTTCAATCTATGGCTAGAATGAGGTTTTTGTTAGTTTAAGCAAAATTTCAAACAGTTAGTGTGTTAGTGGGAATTAGAACAACAGAAAAGAAAAATGCTTAATCTAGACCTCCACTTCACTTAATCATTGTCAATCTATTTCAATCCCCGGCAACGGCGCCAAAAACTTGATGTGTGGAAAACGATCCAACACAAAACTCACCGGCAAGTGTACCGGGTCGCATCAAGTAATAATAACTCACATGAGTGAGGTCGATCCCACAGGGATTGAAGGATTGAGCAATTTTAGTTTAGTGGGTGATTTAGTCAAGCGAATCAAGTTTTAATTGAGTGATTTGTGTTTAACAAGAATTAAATGACAGTAAATGTAAATGGGGAAGGGAGAAGTGCAGTAAATTGAAGAACAGAATTTTAAATTTGCAGAATCTTAAAGAGCAAGAAAGTAAATGACTGAAACTTAAAGTGCAAGAAACTTAAATTGCAGTAACTTAAATGGCAAGAAAGATAAATGGCTTGAATATAAAAGGGAATTGAGGAATGGGATTTCAAGATCTAAACATAGAAGAAGTAAATTGCAGCAATTGATTGAACAGAAATTAAATCAGGAGCAAATAGCATTCAAACAGAAAGAAAATAAAATGCAGCAAAGGTTCACAGAAGAACCAAGAGTGAATTATGATCTCAGGATCCCAAGGGCTTAGGTAGCAGAGCCTAAAACCCAATTTCCTTCCCAGATCTGAATTATCTAAACAATTGACAGAAAATTAAAGAAGAAGCAATAGAAGAACAGAATTGAAGTTGAATTATGCAGAAAACAATTTGAAAAGAGTTTGAATGGGAATTGGGACAGAATTTCCCCAATTTCACACACCTAAAACTCAAAAACAGAAGAGTAGAATTGCCCAAGTAAGAATGAGGAAGGAGATCAGTCAATGCTCCCTTAATCCTCTTAGTGCTCGGTCAATTCTCTCAAGAACAATTGCAAGAGAGTCAAAACTCCAAAGGAAGGTGAAAATAAAAATTCAAAAGTGAGCATAAAGGTGAAAATTCAAAAGTCAAAGTAAAAGGTTCTAATTACATCAATCTAACTCCTATTTATACACTTTCTATTCTTGGATTTTGGGATTTGGATGGGCTTTTGATTTGGTGAAGAAAGGAATTAAAGTGGGGATTTAAGTTTGAATTTTCGGCCCATTAAAATCACTCCCAGGAGGCTGCCCTGCCCTTGTGGAGGGCAGGGCAGGATTTGGTGCGTGCATCCTTGGTGCGAGCGTGGTGTGGGCTTGGAGTGTGAAGACGCTGCCCTGCCCTTGCGGAGGGCAGGGCAGAAAAATCTGGTGCACAAATTTGGTGCTTGTGCGTGCTGATGGTGCTGCCGAAGCCTTCTTTGGTGCGCCAATCTGGTGCGTGTGTGTGCATCACAAAATGCTGCCCTGCCCGCGCCAAGGGCAGGGCAATGTTCCTTCCTTCACGTCCCAAGTTCGAATCACGGAGGAGGCAAACACGCTACATTTTTTCTTGGCTTCTTGGCACGGTAGTGGACCTTAGTGCCTAGCTTCTTCATGGTCCTTTGTTCGAACCTTGTAGCATGCATGGGTAACATTTTCCCTTGAATTTCTTTCCTTGGAGTGCCCGATTCTGCCCTCCACAAGGGCAGGGCAAGGTTCTTTTTCTCTTGGTTTCAAGGCACATTTTGTGCTCTGCCCTTGGAGTGGGCAAGGCAGAATTGCCTTCCTTTGCTTTGTCACCTAATGTTGCTCTCCTAGAGGGCATTCTGCCCTTGTGGAGGGCAATGTTGCTTCCCCCATTGCAATGCGGCACGCTTCTCTCCTCTTTGGCCACGCTTTCCTTTTCTTGGGCTACACTTTTTAGGCCACGCTTTTCCTTTTCTTTTCTTTTCTTCACATATAATAAACCAAACAACCACTCAAAGTATCACTAAATTCAAGAGGCTTATAAATCAATTAAAATTCAATTAAAATGAGCTCAAACCTCATGGATTAACATTAATTTCATGGTGGTTGCTTGATTGAGAGAAGTTATGCATTTTCACTCCAAATCACTTACTTAGGATACAAGAAAGTGCATAAATGCTAACAAAACAAGTGAAATAAGCTTGAAAAATGGGTATATGATGACTTGTCATCACAGGTCTCTTTCAGGGATTACTTTTATAACTTTTATGTTTTGGGCCGACTTCATCACGTCGGGCCCTTCTAAGTTATTTTTGTAATCCTCTTTCTTGGACCTTGTTCAGGTCTCTTTCAGGGATTACTTTTATAACTTTTATGTTTTGGGCCGACTTCATCTCGTCGGGACCTTCTAAGTTATTTTTGTAATCCTCTTTCTTGGACCTTGTTCAGGTCTCTTTCAGGGATTACTTTTATAACTTTTATGTTTTGGGCCGACTTCATCACATCGGGCCCTTCTAAGTTATAGTAATCCTCTTTTATAGGGCTGGCCATACCTCTTTCCAGGGATTTACTTATAACTTTGGTTATTGCGACTTGTCTGACTTCTTTACGTCGGCCAGTCTTTAAGTTATTTTTTAGCAATCCATTTTATTAGGACCTCGTCAGGTCCTTTCTATGGATCACTTTCGATAACTTCTTGCATTATTCTGTTTTCATCTTTGCTGATTTTGTAGAAATTGGGTTTAATCCTTGTTTGGTCGACCTTTTGATGAATTTGGTTTTCATCTCTGTTGGTCTTTATCGTAATCATGTAGTGAATTTAGTTTTCACTTTCTACCGATCTGTAGCTTTATAATCGGACGATGAATGTTTCAGATTAATACGGCTTGAGAATTTGTAGAAGATCTAAATATATTTTATTCAAAAGAAAATGCAAATATATACATGCGGGAGTTTTATCCCTCTAAGTCGGGTGATTTGTAGGTCTTGGCTTGGCGCCTCATTAAAAAACATTTTCAGGAAAAAGAGTGCGCCTTATCCTAAGATCCTTTATCATCCCTAACTATAGTACCTTCTTAGGTTACAGGCGTGCCATGACCTAGGAAGCTCTCGCCCATCAAGTTTTGACAGTCTGTAATAGCCCTTTCCAAGTACTTCTATGACTCGGTAGGTTCCTTTCCAGTTTGCTGCCAGCTTTTCTTCTCCAGGTCGAGTTGTTCCGATATCATTTCAGATTAGGATGAGGTCGTTCCAAGCAAAAACTCGATGTAATACCTTTTGATTGTATCTCGAAGCCATTCGACGTTTTAACGCTTCTTCCCTGATCTGAGCTCTTTCTTGGACTTCCAGAAGTAGGTCGAGTTATTCCCTTTGAAGTTGGAAGTTGGCTTCTTTACTATAGTGGATCACTCTAGGCGACTCTTCTTCAACCTCTACTGGGATCATTGCCTCCATTCCGTACACTAATCGGAAGGATGATTCCTTTGTGGTGGAATATGGCATTGTTCGATATGCCCATAGGACTTGTGGGAGCTCCTCAGCCCAGGCTCCCTTTGCGTCCTGTAATCTCCATTTCAGTCCCGCCAATATGACTTTGTTGGCAGCTTCGGCTTGTCCATTGGCTTGGGGATGTTCTACGGAAGTGAATTGTTGTTTTATGTTCAAGTCGGTCACTAACTTTCTGATGCCTGCATCTGTGAATTGGGTACCATTGTCTGTGGTAATGGAGTATGGAACCCCGAACCTTGTGACAATGTTCCTATATAGAAATTTTCGACTTCTTTGAGCAGTGGCATTAGTTAGGGGTTCTGCCTCGATCCACTTTGTGAAATAGTCTACCCCTACTATGAGGAATTTAACTTGTCACGATCCCTGAGAGAAGGGTCCAAGAAGGTCGAGTCCCCATTTTGCGAATGGCCAAGGTGAGGTTACGCTGATACGTTCTGGCGGGAAAATGTGAAAGTTGGCATGTTTCTGACATGGTGGACATGTCTTTACGAACTCTGTGGCTTTCTTTTGTAGAGTTGGCCAATAAAATCCTGCCCGGAGTACTTTTTTGGTAAGTGCTTACGCTCCGAGATGATTGCCATAAATGCCACTGTGTACTTCTTCTAGAACTTCATTTGTGTTGGAAGTCGGCACACATTTTAACGATGGTATTGAAATCCGTCTTTTGTATAGAGTGTTGTTTATGATAGTGTAGTATTTTGCCTCCCGTTTTAACCTCTTTGCCTCCTTTTCCTCTGTGGGGAGTGTTTCTGTTTTGAGGTAATTGATTATGGGAGTCATCCATCCTTGATCTTAACCTGTTATGGCTAGGACTTTTTCTTCTTTCGAGATTGATGGGTTCTGTAGAATTTATTGGATGAGACTTCTATTGTTGCCCCCTGGTTTGGTGCTGGCTAGTTTTGAGAGTGCGTCAGCTCGGGCATTCTGTTCTTGGGGTATGTGACGGACCTCATATTCTCCGAGTTGTCCGAGCTGTTCCCTGGTTTTGTCCAAGTACTTTTTCATGGTGGGATCTTTGGCTTGATAGCTTCCTATTATTTGTGAAGTGACTACTTGTGAGTCGCTGAAGATAATAAGCTTTTGAGCTCCAACCTCCCTAGCCAGCTTCAAACCAGCTAGTAGTGCCTCATATTCCACTTGGTTGTTCGAGGCAGAAAACCCGAATTTGAGGGAGAGTTTGATTTGGGTTCCTTGGTCGCTTTCAATTATCACACCCGCGTCGTTTTCAGTTTTATTTGAGGAACCGTCCACGTATAGATTCCATTATGTTGGGATTTTCAGTGTATCTGTAAATTCTGCAATGAAGTCGGCCAGGTATTGTGATTTGATGGCTGTCCGAGCTTCGTATTGAAGATCGGATTCGGACAGCTCGACTGCCCATTGCAAGATTCTACCTGCCATGTCTGTTTTTTGTAAAATTCCTTTTATGGGCTGCTTGGTCCGAACCCTAATGGTGTGAGCTTGGAAGTATGGATGAAGTCGTCGAGATGTTAGTATGAGTGTGTAGGCAAATTTTTCTATTTTTTGGTAGTTCAGCTCAGATCCTTGTAATGCTTTACTGATGAAGTATACGGGTTGTTGCCCACTATCGTCTTCTCGAACTAGTGCTGAGGCTACTGCCCGACTTCCTACCACGAGGTACAAGATGAGTGGTTCTCCTTTCCGCGATCGAGTTAGGATAGGTGGTTGTCCCAGGAATCTTTTGAAATCTTGGAAGGCTTGCTCGCACTCTGTTGTCCATTCAAACTCCTTTCCCTTACTTAGAGTGGCGTAGAAGGGAAGAGATCTTATTGATGATCCGGCTAGAAATCTAGATAAGGCTACCAACCTACCGTTGAGTCGTTGTACCTCTTTGACACAAGTCGGACTCTTCATGTCGAGTATGGCCCGGTATTTATCCGAATTTGCCTCGATTCCTCTTTGTGTGAGCGTAAAACCCAAGAATTTGCCAGCTTCCACTGCGAAGGTGCATTTTTCAGGATTGAGTCGCATGCCATGCCGTCTTATAGTGTCGAATACTTGGGTCAGGTCGGATAATAGCGTCGCTTCACTTTGTGTCTTTATTAACATGTCATCCACATAGACTTCCATGATTTTTCTGATGTGATTCGTAAAGACCTTATTCATTAATCTCTGATAAGTAGCTCCCGCATTTTTAAGCCGAAAGGCATGACGATGTAGTAGTAGTTTGCTTTTGGGGTTAAGAAAGAAGCTTTTTCTTGGTCGGGTGGATACATTGGGATTTGATTGTATCCCAAGTATGCGTCCATAAATGAGAGGTATTTATATCCGGAGGAGGCATCTACCAGAGCGTCGATACTTGGGAGTGGATAAGGATCTTTTGGGCAGGCTTTGTTGAGATCAGTGTAGTCGGTGCACATTCACCACTTTTCGTTTGATTTTTTCACCAAGACAACGTTAGCTAGCCATAATGGGTATTTGACTTCTCTTATGAATCCTGCCTCCAGTAGAGCTTGTACCTACTCTTCCACAGCTTGGGATCGTTTTGGTCTGAGCTTTCTACGCCTCTGTTGTATTGGCCGAGATCCTGGGTAAACTGATAGCTTGTGGCACATTAACTTGGGGTCTATACCTGGCATGTATGCGGCCTTCCGTGCAAAGAGGTCGATGTTATCTCGTAAGGACTGTATGCGTGATTCTTTTATGTCTCCTTTTAGGATTGTACCGATATTGGTTGTTTGGTCCGGGGTGTCCCCGATCTGGACTTTCTCTACTTCACATTCGGGTTGTGGGCGGAGTTCTTCCCGCCTCTGCACTCCACTGAGTTCGATTGTGTGGAATTCTTCTCCTCTACCTCTGAGGTTTGGGCTTTCATGGTAACAGCGGCACGTCGTCTTCTGGTCTGCTTTTATTTTAGCTATCCCTTCTGCAGTTGGGAATTTCATGCATAGATGTGGAGTCAAGACTATTGCGCCGAGCTGATTCAAGGTTGTCCGACCTATTAAGGGATTATAGACTGAACTTACGTCGACCACGATGTAATCTATCTTGAGTGTTCTTGACTGGTTTCCTTTTTTAAAGGTTGTGTGTAGTGAGATGTACCCAAGCGGTTGAACCGGGATGTCTCCTAGTCCGAACAGACTGTTCGGATATGCTCTAAGTTCTTTTGCTTCCAGGCCGAGCTTGTCAAAGGCAGTTTTCAACAAGATGTCGGCGGAGCTCCCTTGGTCTATCAGTGTGCGGTGGAGATTTATGTTTGCCAGTATAACAGTGATGACCATGGGATCGTCGTGTCCTGAGATGATACCGGATGCGTCTTCTTTAATGAAAGTAATTGCAGAGATGTCGGGTGCTTCCTCCTTCCCCTCGACATGATATACTTATTTAAGATATCTTTGCGAGATGATTTGGAGACTCCTTCTCCCGCAAATCCGCCGTGTATCATGTGGACGTGTCTTTCTGGTGTACGAGGTGATCGCTCGGTTCGTCCGACATCTTCTTCCCGTCTTCTTTTTCTTTGCTCATCGTCCCGGGTGGTCAGATACCGATTTAATTTCCCCTCTCTTACTAGCTTTTCTATGACATTCTTTAAGTCAAAACATTCGTTGGTAGAATGCCCGCGGATTCGATGATATTCATAATATTCGGTCCGATTTCCTCCTCCTTTTTTGCCTTTGAGTGGTCGAGCTGGAGGTATTTTTTCAGTGTGGCAAACCTCTCTGTAGACATCCACAAGGGACACCCGAAAATAGGTGTAATTGTGGTATTTTTTTATTTTTTCCCCATGTCGATCTTCCTTCTTTTTGGCCTCTTTGTCCTTATCCCGGGAGAGATAGGTGAATCCGGATTTTGAGGTCTCTCCTAGTCGAGAGTTTTCCTCCATGTTGATGTACTTCTATGCTCGTTCTTGCACTTTGTTCAAAGATGTGGGGTGTTTTTTCGATATAGATTGGCTAAAAGGTCCCTCTCGCAAGCCATTGATGAGGCCCATGATGGCAGCCTCTGTTGGTAGGCTTTGTATGTCCAGGCATGTTTTGTTGAATTTTTCCATGTAGTTGCAAAGATTTTCCCGTTCTCCTTGCTTGATTCCTAATAGACTTGGAACGTGCTTAGCCCTATCTTTTTGGATGGAGAATCTGGCCAGAAAACTTCTTGGCTAAGTCGTCGAAACTTGAGATGGATCTAGGAGGTAGATTATCGAACCATCTAATTTCTGTCTTTGTTAAAGTAGTTGGAAAGGCTTTGCAGCGAATTGCATCTGAGGTGTTGGTGAGGTACATTCTACTTCTGAAATTGCTGAGATGATGGCTGGGATCTGTAGTGCCATCGTACAAAGTTATATCTAGGAGTTTAAAGTCTTTTGGGATTTTGGTCTTCATGATCTCCTTGGTGAATGGAACTTGGTCCTTGCGGGAGCTATCCTCCTGAGGGGATCGGTTAGCTTTGGTCTTGAGATTGGCTTCGAGCCTTAGGAGTTTGTCCTCCAATTCCGGGCGTCACCTTATTTCCTTTTGTAGGTCTTTCTCAGCCTCTTGTTGACGTAGGGCTTCTTCTTCAAGTTATTTTAAACGATCTTGAAGCGCCTCCTTAGCTCCCATGTTTGGAGAATTCTTTTTGTTGTTTACTTGAGGAGTATCCTTTGGTGTAGTGTCTGCATTTTTATGCGGCGTTCTATCCTCCAGATCTTAAATGTGGTCATTGTCATGGTTGTCCACCATGGTGATGGGATGACTTCCAGGTTCCCCGGTAATGGCGCTAAAGTTCCGAGGGTTACCTAAAACTGTAGGTCGATCTCGGTCGAGATCTTCTATGCTGGTCGGAGATGACGTGTCCGGCGTGTTGGACTGCCAATGCTGCTAATCCTTTGTCACCGGAGGGTGGTGGTACTTGTAAGGGACTCCGATGCTTAAGTTAGCAAGGGTATTAAACAGGTTTTTCGTAGAATCAGAGTATGAATTATACCTGGGTGCTCCAGTGTATTTATAATGGCGTAGAGTGACCTTCTTAGATAAGATAAGTTAGTTATCTTATCTTATCTTTATGTTATCTTCAAGTGAGGTCATCTTATCTTCAAGGGAACTGCCCTTCTCTCTGTAGGCTTGGGATGCCTTAGGATTTGGGGCGTGGTCCTCTATTTGGGCCATTTTTGGGCTTTCCTGGTGATTTGGCCGAGCTCTTTGAGAAGAGGTCAGATTGTCCTAACCTGAAAAGGTCGTTCGACTTGTCAGTAGAACATCCCGGGTCGGACAGTGATGAGCGGATGATTTGTATGCTTTTTGGCATTGTTTTTAGTATGTTTTTGATATGATCTAGTTAGTTTTTAGTATATTTTTATTAGTTTTTAGTTAAAATTCAATTTTCTGGACTTTACTATGAGTTTGTGTGTTTTTCTGTGATTTCAGGTATTTTCTGGCTGAAATTGAGGGACCTGAGCAAAAATCTGATCCAGAGACCAAAAAGGACTGCAGATGCTGTTGGATTCTGACCTCCCTGCACTCGAAGCCGATTTTCTGGAGCTACAGAAGCCCAATTGGCGCGCTCGCAACGGCGTTGGAAAGTAGACATCCTGGGCTTTCCAGCAATATATGATAGTCCATACTTTGCCCAAGATTTGATGGCCCAAACCGGCGTTCAAAGTCACCTCAAGAAATCCCAGCGTTAAACGCTGGAACTGGCACCCAAATGGGAGTTAAACGCCCAAACTGGCACCAAAGCTGGCGTTTAACTCCAAGAAGAGTCTCTACACGAAATTTGCTTCATTGCTCAGCCCAAGCACACACCAAGTGGGCCCGGAAGAGGATTTTTATGTCATTTACTCATTTCTGTACACCTTAGGCTACTAGTTTTCTATAAGTAGGACCTTTTACTATTGTATTTATCATCTTTGGATTATTTTTGATCCTTTGATCACTTTGGGGAGGCTGGCCTCACGGCCATGCCTAGACCTTGTTCTTATGTATTTTCAACGGTGGAGTTTCTACACACCATAGATTAAGGTGTGGAGCTCTGCTGTACCTCGAGTATTAATGCAATTACTATAGTTCTTCTATTCAATTCCGCTTGTTCTTTTACCAAGATATCACTTGTTCTTCAACTTGATGAAGGTGATGATTGACACTCATCATCATTCTCACCTATGAACAAGGTGACTGACAACCACTCTTGTTCTACAAGCATTTGAGGCTTAGTGAATATCTCTTGGATTCCGGATTGCACGATGCATGGTTGATCGCCTGACAACCGAGTGCTCGCCTGACAAACGAGCCAGCCATTCCGTGAGATCAGAGTCTTCGTGGTATAGGCAAGAACTGATGGCAGCATTCAAGAGAATCCGGAAGGTCTAACCTTGTCTGTGGTATTCTGAGTAGGATTCAATGATTGAATGACTGTGACGTGCTTCAAACCTGTAACCTACTGGGCGTTAGTGACAGACGCAAAAGAGTTATTCTATTCCGGTAGGGGAGGGAACCAAACCGGTGATTGGCAGCACTGTGACAGAGTGTGTGCATTAGCTTTCACTGCGCGGATGGGAGGTAGCTGCTGACAACAGTGAAACCTTACACGAGCTTGCCATGGAAAGGAGTAAGAAAGGATTGGATGAAGGCATTAGGAAAGCAGAGAGACGGAAGGGAAGGCATCTTCATACACTTGTCTGAAGCTCTTACACCAATGAATTACATAAGTATCTCTATCCTTATCTTTTATGTTATTTTCGTTCATCACCATATACATCTGAGTTTGCCTGACTAAGATTTACAAGATGACCATAGCTTGCTTCAATACTAACAATCTCCGTGGGATCGACCCTTACTCACGTAAGGTTTATTACTTGGACGACCCAGTGCACTTGCTGGTTAGTTGTGCGAAGTTGTGTAATGCCATGGTATTGAGCCACCAAGTTCTTGGAGCCATTACCGGGGATTATTTGAGTTGTGAAAAAGTATTGTTCACAATTTCGCGCACCAAGTTTTTGGCGCCGTTGCCCGGGATTGTTTAGGCTGGACAACTGACGGTTCATCTTGTTGCTTAGATTAGGTATTATTTTTTTCGAAATTCTTGAAGATGAATTCTAGAGTTTCATGATGATTTGTTGAAATCTGGCTGGCTGAGAAGCCATGTCTAATCTCATTGGACCGAGGTTTCAACTTATCACCACAAGAACTTGTTGATTTCTTATCAATCTTGCTTTTGGAGCAGTGATTTGCTAAGGCTTGGCTGGCCTCTGGCCATGTCTAGTGTTTTGGACCGAAGCTTTCTTTGAAAGCTTGGCTGGCTGTGAAGCCATGTCTAATTCCTGGACCGGAGTCTTAGACTAGCATTGCACTGATTCCTGGAATCCTCATTAAGAATTTTGATACCTTTTCCCATTTAATTTTCGAAAAACACAAAAAAAAAAATTTACAAAATCATAAAAAGACCAAAAATATTTGATGTTTCTTGCTTAAGTTTAGTGTCTCATCCTAAGTTTGGTGTCAAATGCATGTTTTTGTTATAATTTTCGAATCCATGCATATATTTCTTTGTTTTGATCTTTGAATTCTATTGACTTGAAGTATTTTGTGTGTCTCATATGGTGTCAGTAGTATACAAACTGCTAAGTTTGATGTCTTGCATGCATTGTTAATTGATTCCTTTTGCATTTTGATTATTAAAAATCCAAAAATATTTTTAATTTGTGTCTTTTCAAGTCAATGATACAAAGAATTGAAGATTCAGAAAATACTGCAGAGGAATTACACAGAAAAAGCTGAGCATTCAAAAATGCCCAGTGAAGAAGGCAGACTGGCGTTTAAACGCCAGCCAGGGCACCTGGTTGGGCGTTCAACGCCCAAAGAGGTAGCATTTTGGGCGTTAAACGCCAGAATGTATACCATTCTGGGCGTTTAACGCCAGGATGGTGCTAGGGGGAAGATTTTGTTTTCAAATCAATTTTTTTAGTTTTTCAAAATCAAATCTTTTTCAAATCAAATCTTTTCAATCAAATGTTTTCAAAATCAATTTCTTTCCTTTTTAAAAGATACTTACTAACAATTAATGATTTGATTGAACATCTCAAAATTGTTGCCTTTTCTGTTGAGGAAGGTTTTATGTTTGAATCATATCTTTTCTTGTTAGGCAAGTCATTAATTTTTAAAATCATATCTTTTCAAATTGTTTTCAAATCATATCTTTTAAAATTGTTTTCAAATCATATCTTCTCAATCACATCTTTTTAAAACCATAACTTTTCAATTAAATCTTTTTAACCACATCTTTTTCAAAATAGTTTTCAATCAAATCTTTTTAATTTCTAATTTCAAAATCTTTTTCAAAAATCACTTGATTTCTTTTTCACTTTTAATCAAATTTTCAAAATGTTTTCAAAATCTTTTAAATGAATTTTCGAAAATTCTCTTCCCTCCTTCCCACATCCTTCTATTTATGGAGTACCACTCCTTCTGAATGCACAATTCGAACCTTATCTAACTAAAGTTCGAATTCTTCTTCTCCTTCTTCTTTCTATTTCTCTTTTCCTCTGACATTTCAAGGAATCTCTATACTGTGACATAGAGGATTCCACATTTTCTTTTTCTCTTCTCTTTCATATGAGCAGGAGCAGAGACAAAGGCATTCTTGTTGAAGCTGACCCTGAACCTGAGAGAACCTTGAAGCAAAAGCTAAGAGAAGCCAAGGCACAACTCTCTTTAGAGGACCTGACCGAATTCTTCAAGGAAGAAGAACACATGGCAGCCGAAAACAACAACAATGCCAACAATGCAAGGAAGGTGCTGGGTGACTTCACTGCACCTACTCCTGATTTCTATGGGAGAAGCATCTCTATCCCTGCCATTGGAGCAAACAACTTTGAGCTTAAGCCTCAATTAGTTTCTCTAATGCAACAGAATTGCAAGTTGCATGGACTTCTAATGGAAGATCCTCATCAGTTTTTAGCTGAATTCTTGCAAATCTGTGACACAGTCAAGACTAATGGGGTTAACCCTGAGGTCTATAGACTGATGCTATTCCCTTTTGCTGTGAGAGACAGAGCTAGAATATGGTTGGACTCCCAACCTAAAGAAAGCCTGGACTCTTGGGAAAAGCTAGTCAATGCCTTCTTGGCAAAGTTCTTTCCACCACAAAGATGGAGTAAGCTTAGAGTAGAAGTCCAAACCTTCAGACAGAAGGATGGGGAATCCCTCTATGAAGCTTGGGAAAGATACAAACAATTAATCAGAAGATGTCCCTCAGACATGCTTTCTGAATGAAGCATCATAGGTATTTTCTATGATGGTCTCTCTGAACTATCTAAGATGTCCTTGGATAGCTCTGCTGGAGGATCTCTTCATCTGAAGAAGACGCCTGCAGAAGCTCAAGAATTGATTGAAATGGTTGCAAATAACCAATTCATGTACACTTCTGAAAGAAATCCTGTGAACAATGGGACTAGTCAGAAGAAAGGAGTTCTTGAGATTGACACTCTGAATGCCATATTGGCTCAGAACAAGATATTGACTCAACAAGTCAATTTGATTTCTCAAAGTCTGTCTGGAATGCAAAATGCACTAAGCAGTACTAAGGAAGCTTCATCTGAGGAAGAAGCCTATGATCCTGAGAACCCTTCCATGGAAGAGGTAAATTACCTGGGAGAACCCTATGGTAACACCTATAATTCTTCATGGAGAAATCACCCAAATCTCTCATGGAAAAATCAAGAGAGACCTCAACAAGGTTTCAATAACAATAATGGTGGAAGAAACAGGTTTAGCAAAGGCAAGCCTTTTCCATCATCTTCTCAGCAACAGACAGAGAGTTTTAAGCAGAATACTTCTGACTTAGCAACAATGGTCTCTGATCTAATAAAGACCACTCAAAGTTTCATGAATGAAACAAGATCCTCCATTAGGAATTTGGAAGGACAAGTGGGTCAGCTGAGCAAGAAAATTACTGAACTTCCCCCAAGCACTCTCCCAAGTAACACTGAAGAAAATCCAAAAGGAGAGTGTAAAGCCATAAATATGGCCGAATTCTGGGAGGAAGAAGAGGCAGTGAACGCCACTGAGGAAGGCCTCACTGGACGTCCACTGGCCTCCAATGAGTTCCCCAATGAGGAACCTTGGGAATCTGAGGCTCAAACTGAGACCATAGAGATTCCCTTGGACTTACCACTGCCTTTCATGAGCTCTGATGAGTATTCTTCCTCTGAAGAGGAGGAGTATGTCACTGAGGAGCAAGTTGCTAAATACCTTGGAGCAATCATGAAGCTGAATGACAAGTTATTTGGAAATGAGACTTGGGAGGATGAACCCCCTTTGCTCACCAAAGAACTGGATAACTTGTCTAGGCAGCAATTGCCTCAAAAGAGGCAAGATCCTGGGAAGTTTTCTATACCTTGTACCATAGGCACCATGACCTTCAAGAAGGCCTTGTGTGACTTGGGGTCAAGTATAAACCTCATGCCCCTCTCTGTAATGGAGAAATTAGGGATCTTTGAGGTGCAAGCTGCAAAAATCTCACTAGAGATGGCAGACAACTCAAGAAAACAAGCCTATGGACTTGTAGAGGATGTTCTGGTTAAGGTTGAAGACCATTACATTCCTACTGATTTCATAGTCCTAGAGACTGGGAAGTGCATGGATGAATCAATCATCCTTGGCAGACCCTTCCTAGCCACAACAAAGGCTGTAATTGATGTTGATAGAGGAGAGTTGATCATTCAAGTGAATGAAGAATCCTTGGTGTTTAAGGCCCAAGGATATCCCTCTGTCATCATGGAAAAGAAGCATGAAGAGCTTCTCTCAAAACAGAGCCAAACAGAGCCCCCACAGTCAGACTCTAAGTTTGGTGTTGGGAGGCCACAATCAAACTCTAAGTTTGGTGTTGGGAAGTTCCAACACGGTTCTGAGCATCTCTGAGGCTCCATGAGAGTCCTCTGTCAAGCTAATGACAGTAAAGAAGCGCTTGTTGGGAGGCAACACAATGTTTTATAATTAATTATTTTCTTTTGTTATTTTATCTTTTTTGTAGGTTGATGATCATAAGAAGTCACAAAAACAATGAAAAAAGCAAAAACAAAATGAAAAACAGGAAGAAAAACAGCACACCCTGGAGGAAGATGCTGCTGGCGTTCAAACGCCAGTCAGCCTAGCAGTTGGGCGTTTAACGCCCAGTCTGGCACCCTTCTGGGCGTTTAACGCCAGAAAGGGGCACCAGACTGGCGTTAAACGCCAGTAAAGGGCAAAAACCTGGCGTTAAACGCCAGGAATGGGCACCAGCCCGGCGTTTAACGCCAGAAAAGGCTCAAAACGTGGATTTTGATGCCATTTGGTGCAAGGATGCCTTTTCCTTGACACTACAGGATCTGTGGACCCCACAGGACCCTACAATCACTCTCTCTCTTCTTCCCCCATTCACCAATCACCTCAACACCTCTTCCCCAAAAACCCCTCACCTATCAAATCCCATCTTTCTCTTCACCACTCACATCCATCCTTCATAAAACCCCACCAACCTCACCCTTCAAATTCAAACCACTTTCCCTCCCAAACCCACCCTCAAATGGCCGAACCCTCATCCCCCTCTTTCCTATATAAACCCCTCTTTACCCCTTCATTTTCCCACTACCTATACACCACTTCTCCCCCTCCTTGGCCGAATACACCACCATCTCCCTGCTCCTCATTTCTTCTTCTTCTACTCTCTTCTTTCTTCTTTTGCTCGAGGACGAGCAAACATTTTAAGTTTGGTGTGGTGAAAGCGTTGCTTTTTCGTTTTTCCATAACCATTTATGGCATCCAAGGCCGGAGAAACCTCTAGAAAGAGGAAAGGGAAGGCAAAGGCTTCCACCTCCGAGTCATGGGAGATGGATAGATTCCTCTCAAGGGTGCATCAAGACCACTTCTATGAAGTTGTGGCCTTGAAGAAGGTGATCCCCGAAGTCCCCTTTTCACTCAAAAAGGGTGAATATCCGGAGATCCGCCATGAGATCCGAAGAAGAGGTTGGGAAGTACTTACCAACCCCATTCAACAAGTCGGAATCTTGATGGTTCAAGAGTTCTATGCCAATGCATGGATCACCAAGAACCATGACCAAAGTGTGAACCCAGATCCAAAGAATTATCTTACTATGGTTCGGGGGAAATACTTGGATTTTAGTCCGGAAAGTGTGAGGGTGGCGTTCAACTTGCCTATGATGCAAGGAGATGAGCATCCTTACACTAGAAGGGTCAACTTTGATCAAAGGTTGGACCAAGTCCTCACAGTCATATGTGAAGAGGGCGCACAATGGAAGCAAGATTCAAGAGGAAAGCCGGTCCAATTGAGAAGGCATGACCTCAAACCCGTGGCTAGAGGATGGTTAGAGTTCATACAACGCTCAATCATTCCCACTAGCAACCGGTCCGAAGTTACCATAGACTGGGCTGTCATGATCCATAGCATCATGATTGGAGAAGAAATAGAGGTTCATGAGGTTATAGCCCAAGAACTCTATAGGGTGGCGGACAAGACCTCTACCTTGGCAAGGTTAGCCTTTCCTCACCTCATTTGTCACCTCTGTTATTCAGTGGGAGTTGACATAGAGGGAGACATCACCATTGATGAGGACAAGCCCATCACTAAGAAAAGGACGGAGTACACAAGAGATCCCGCTCATCATGAGATCCCTGAGATTCCTCAAGGGATGAATTTTCCTCCACAAGACTATTGGGGGCAACTAAACACCTCCCTAGGAGAGTTGAGTTCCAATATGGGACAACTAAGGGTGGAGCACCAAGAACACTCCATTCTCCTCCATGAAATTAGAGAAGAACAAAGAATCATGAGAGAGGAGCAACAAAGGCAAGGAAGAGACATTGAGGAGCTCAAGCACTCCATAGGACCTTCAAAAGCAAGGAAGAGCCGCCATCACTGAGGTGGACCCATTCCTTGATTTCCTTGTTCTTTATTCCTTTGTTTTTCGAATTTTAGTGCTTTATGTTATCCATGCTTGTGTCTTATGATCATTAGTGTCTTAGTGTCTATGCCTTAAAGTTATGAATGTCCTATGAATCCATCACCTTTCTTGAATAAAAATGTGCTTAATTGAAAAAGGAAGAATTGCATGAATTTTGAATTTTATAATAGTTTAATTATTTTGATGTGGTGGCAATATTTTTGTTCTCTGAATGTATGCTTAAACAGTGCATATGTATCTTGAATTTGTGGTTCATGAATGTTGGCTCTTGAAAGAATGATGAAAAAGGAGACATGTTATTGAGGATCTGAAAAATCAATAAAATGATTCTTGAAGCAAGAAAAAGCATTGCTATTAAAAAAAAAAAAACCGAAAAAAAAAGAGAAAAAAAAGAAAACAAAAAAAAAAATAATAATAAGAGTGTGATCCAAGGCAAATAAGAGTGTGCTTAAGAACCCTGGACACCTCTAATTGGGGACTTTAGCAAAGCTAAGTCACAATCTGAAAAGGTTCACCCAATTATGTGTCTGTGCCATGTATGTATCCGGTGGTAATACTGGAAAGACAGAGTGCTTTGGGCCACAGCCAAGACTCAATAAATAGCTATGTTCAAGAATCATCATACTTTACTAGGAGAATCATTAACACTATCTGGATTCTAAGTTCCTAAAGAAGCCAACCATTCTGAATTTCAAAGGATAGATTGAGATGCCAAAACTGTTCAGAGGCAAAAAGTTAAAAGCCCCGCTCATCTAATTAATACTGATCTTCACAGATGTTTTTGGAATTCATTGCATATTCTCTTCCTTTTATCTTATTTGATTTTCAGTTGCTTGGGGACAAGCAACAATTTAAGTTTGGTGTTGTGATGAGCGGATGATTTGTATGCTTTTTGGCATTGTTTTTAGTATGTTTTTGATATGATCTAGTTAGTTTTTAGTATATTTTTATTAGTTTTTAGTTAAAATTCAATTTTCTGGACTTTACTATGAGTTTGTGTGTTTTTCTGTGATTTCAGGTATTTTCTGGCTGAAATTGAGGGACCTGAGCAAAAATCTGATCCAGAGACCAAAAAGGACTGCAGATGCTGTTGGATTCTGACCTCCCTGCACTCGAAGCGGATTTTCTAGAGCTACAGAAGCCCAATTGGCGCGCTCGCAACGGCGTTGGAAAGTAGACATCCTGGGCTTTCCAGCAATATATGATAGTCCATACTTTTCCCAAGATTTGATGGCCCAAACCGGCGTTCAAAGTCACCTCAAGAAATCCCAGCGTTAAACGCTGGAACTGGCACCCAAATGGGAGTTAAACGCCCAAACTGGCACCAAAGCTGGCGTTTAACTCCAAGAAGAGTCTCTACACGAAATTTGCTTCATTGCTCAGCCCAAGCACACACCAAGTGGGCCCGGAAGAGGATTTTTATGTCATTTACTCATTTCTGTACACCTTAGGCTACTAGTTTTCTATAAGTAGGACCTTTTACTATTGTATTTATCATCTTTGGATTATTTTTGATCCTTTGATCACTTTGGGGAGGCTGGCCTCACGGCCATGCCTAGACCTTGTTCTTATGTATTTTCAACGGTGGAGTTTCTACACACCATAGATTAAGGTGTGGAGCTCTGCTGTACCTCGAGTATTAATGCAATTACTATAGTTCTTCTATTCAATTCCGCTTGTTCTTTTACCAAGATATCACTTGTTCTTCAACTTGATGAAGGTGATGATTGACACTCATCATCATTCTCACCTATGAACAAGGTGACTGACAACCACTCTTGTTCTACAAGCATTTGAGGCTTAGTGAATATCTCTTGGATTCCGGATTGCACGATGCATGGTTGATCGCCTGACAACCGAGTGCTCGCCTGACAAACGAGCCAGCCATTCCGTGAGATCAGAGTCTTCGTGGTATAGGCAAGAACTGATGGCAGCATTCAAGAGAATCCGGAAGGTCTAACCTTGTCTGTGGTATTCTGAGTAGGATTCAATGATTGAATGACTGTGACGTGCTTCAAACCTGTAACCTACTGGGCGTTAGTGATAGACGCAAAAGAGTTATTCTATTCCGGTAGGGGAGGGAACCAAACCGGTGATTGGCAGCACTGTGACAGAGTGTGTGCATTAGCTTTCACTGCGCGGATGGGAGGTAGCTGCTGACAACAGTGAAACCTTACACGAGCTTGCCATGGAAAGGAGTAAGAAAGGATTGGATGAAGGCATTAGGAAAGCAGAGAGACGGAAGGGAAGGCATCTTCATACACTTGTCTGAAGCTCTTACACCAATGAATTACATAAGTATCTCTATCCTTATCTTTTATGTTATTTTCGTTCATCACCATATACATCTGAGTTTGCCTGACTAAGATTTACAAGATGACCATAGCTTGCTTCAATACTAACAATCTCCGTGGGATCGACCCTTACTCACGTAAGGTTTATTACTTGGACGACCCAGTGCACTTGCTGGTTAGTTGTGCGAAGTTGTGTAATGCCATGGTATTGAGCCACCAAGTTCTTGGAGCCATTACCGGGGATTATTTGAGTTGTGAAAAAGTATTGTTCACAATTTCGCGCACCAGACAGCTCAAACCAAGGTATGAACATGTGTCATATCCCCTTCTTTGATATGGTATACTTCTTTAAGGTGTGTTTTGCAGGATGATTTGGAGATTCCCCCTCCTGCGAATCCTCCGTTGATCATATAAACATGCCATTCCGGGGTGTGAGGGGGACGTTCAGCTCGTCCACCCTCTTCGTCCCTCCTTCTCTTTTTTGGCTTGTCCGTTTTGTTGGCTAGGAATCGATCTAGTCTTCCTTCTCGGGCCAGTTTTTCTATGACATTTTTCAAGTCATAGCACTCGTTAGTGGGGTGTAGTTTTGATATTTCCTGGGCTTCTCTGTGGATTGGTCCTCTTTTTTCCTTGAATCCTTGTCTTTGTCCCGAGATGGGTAGGAGAACCCGACTTTGGAGGTTTCTCTTAATCGGGAGTTTTTCTCCATGTTGATGTATTTCTCGGCCCGTTCGTGCACTTTGTTCAGGGATGTGGGGTGTTTCTTAGATATAGAGTGCCTGAAGGGTCCCTCACATGGACTGTTGATAAGTCCCATGATGGCCACTTCTGTAGGAAGATTCTGTTGATAAGTCCCATGTAGCTTCGGAGGCTTTCCTGATCTCTCTACTTGATCCCTAGCAGGCATGGAGCGTGCTTGGCTTTATCCTTTTGTATGGAGAACCTGGCTAGAAATTTTCTGGCGAGGTCATCGAAGCTTGTGATTGATCTTGGTGGTAAATTGTCGAACCACTTTATAGCTGTTTTGGTGAGGGTAGTCGGGAAAGCTTTGCAGCGAGTTGAGTCCGAGGCATCCGTGAGGTACATCCGACACCTAAAGTTACTGAGGTGATGGCTTGGGTTGGAAGTTCCATCATATGGGGTCATGTCGTGAGCTTTGAAGTCTTTTGGAACATTGGCTTTCATGATTTCCTTCGTGAACGTGTCTTGTTCCCTGTGGAGGCTAGTTTCGCGGTCGGACTGCGTAGTTTTAGCCTTGAGGTCGGCTTTGGAGTTTCTCTTCCAGCACTTTTCCCCATCTTGTTTCTCTTTGCAGGTCCCGCTCGGCTTCTCGTTGTCATTCTGCTTCTTGTTCGAACTGTTTAAGGCGATCTTGTTGCTCATGGATGGCGTCTAGAATCTCTGTATTCTGGGTTTGTTTATCCTTTTTAGAGTGGTATGCCCCTTTTGGTGATGGTATGGTGAAATCCGTGTTTTTTTTGGTGTGCCATCTTCTAATCCGGAGGCGTGGTCGTTGTGAGGAGGGTGGTCTGCTGATGAGCGGAGAATTTATACGATTTTTGGCATTGTTTTTAGGTAGTTTTTAGTATGATCTAGCTACATTTAGGGATGTTTTCATTAGTTTATATGTTAAATTCACATTTCTGGACTTTACTATGAGTTTTTGTGTTTTTCTATGATTTCAGGTATTTTCTGGCTGAAATTGAGGGACTTGAGCAAAACTCCGATAAAAGGCTGACAAAGGACTGCTGATGCTGTTGGAATCTAACCTCCCTGCACTCGAAATGGATTTTCGGGAGCTACAAAACTTCAAATGGCGCGCTCTCAATGCCGTTGGAAAGTAGACATCCAGAGCTTTCCAGCAATATATAATAATCTATAATTTGTTCGAGATTAGACAATGTAAACTGGCGCTCAATGCCAGTTCCATGTTGCATTCTGGAGTCAAACGCCAGAAACACGTCACGAACCAGAGTTGAACGCCCAAAACACGTTACAACTCAGCGTTCAACGCCAAGATAAGCCTCAGGTCGTGTAACATTCAAGGTCAGCCCAAACATACACCAAGTGGGCCCCGGAAGTGGATTTATGCATCAATTACTTACTTTTGTAAACCCTAGCAGCTAGTTTATTATAAATAGAACTTTTTACTAGTGTATTAGACATCTTTGAACGTTTAGTTCTTAGACCTTGGGGGCTGGCCTCTCGGCCATGCCTGAACCTTCATCACTTATGTATTTTCAACGGTGGAGTTTCTACACACCATAGATTAAGGGTGTGGAGCTCTACTGTACCTCAAGTTTTAATGCAATTACTACTATTTCCTATTCAATTCCATTTATTCATGTTCTAAGATATTCGTTGCACTTCAACATGATGAATGTGATGATCCGTGACACGCATCATCATTCTCACCTATGAACGCGCGTGATTGACAACCACTTCCGTTCTACCTTAGGCCGGGCGCATATCTCTTGGATTCCTTAATCAGAATCTTCGTGGTATAAGCTAGAATTGATGGCGGCATTCATGAGAATCCGGAAAGTCTAAACCTTGTATGTGGTATTCCAAGTAGGATTCTGGGATTGAATGACTGTGACGAGCTTCAAACTCGCGATTGCTGGGCGTGATGACAAACGCAAAAGAATCAAGGGATTCTATTCCAACATGATCGAGAACCGACAGACGATTAGCCGTGCCGTGACAGAGCATTCGGACCTTTTTCACTGAGAGGATGGGATGTAGCCATTGACAATAGTGATGCCCTACATACAGCTTGCCATAGAAGGGAGTGATAAAATTGGATGAAAGCAGTAGGAAAGCAGAGATTCAACAGGGACAAGTATCTCCATACACTTATCTGAAATTCTCACCAATGATTTACATAAGTATTTCTATCCTATTTTATTTATCATTTAATTATCTAATCTCCCATAACCACATGGATAAGCCTAACTGAGATTTACAAGATGACCATAGCTTGCTTCATACCAACAATCTCCATGGGATCGACCCTTACTCACGTAAGGTATTACTTGGACGACCCAGTGCACTTGCTGGTTAGTTGTGCGGAATTGTGACAAAGTGTGATTCACGTTTGAGAGCTCTACCAAGTTTTTGGCACCATTGTTGATGATCACAATTTTGTGCACCATGTTTTTGGCACCGTTGCCGGGGATTGTTCGAGTATGGACAACTAACGGTTCATCTTGTTGCTTAGATTAGGTAATTTTCTTTTTTATTTTCTTTTCAAAAAGTTTTCAAAATATTTTTCAAAAATTTCTCATCTATTTTCGAAAATTATTCTAAATTTTTAAGAATGAATTCTAGAGTTTAATAAAGCATGTTGAAGCCTGGCTAGCTGTAAAAGCCATGTCTAAATTCTTTTGGACCGAGGTTTCACTCATCCTTAGAGAAGAGCTTCTTTGTCTTTCTCAGCAAATTGGCTACTGTATAGGATGTTTCAATTAAAGCTTGGCTGGCCAGTGGCCATGTCTAGTTTTTTTGGCTGGCTATGAAGCTATGTCTAATTCCTGGACCGGAGCTTTAGACTAACATTGCTAAGATTCTTGGAATTCTTATTAAAAATTTTGAATTTCCTTATTCTTTTCTTCAAATTAATTTTTTCAAAAAAATATAAGAAAATACAAAAAAAATTAATAAAATCATAAAAACCAAAAATATTTTGTGTTTCTTGTTTGAGTCTAGTGTCAATTTTTAAGTTTGGTGTCAATTGCATGTTTTAAAAAAAAATTTCTTGAAATTTTCGAAAATTCATGCAGTCATAGTGTTCTTCATGATCTTTAAGTTGTTCTTGATAAGTCTTCTTGTTTGATCTTGATATTTTCTTGTTTTGTATTGTTTGTTGTTTTTCATGTGCATTTTTGCATCCATAGTGTCTAAGCATTAAAGATTTCTAAGATTGGTGTCTTGCATATTTTCTTTGCATCAAAAAATTTTTCAAAAATATGTTCTTGATGTTCATCATGATCTTCAAAGTGTTCTTGGTGTTCATCTTGACATTCATAGTGTTCTTGCATGCATTAAGTGTTTTGATCCAAAATTTTCATGTTTTGGGTCATAATTGTGTTTTTCTCTCTCATAATTAAAAATTCAAAAATAAAAAAATATATCTTTTCCTTTTTTCTCTCAAAATTTCGAAAATTTGAGTTGACTTAGTCAAAAATTTTTAAAATTGGTTGTTTCTTACAAGTCAAGTCAAGTTTTCAAGTTTAAAAATCTTATCTTTTTAAAATCTTTTTCAAAAATAATATCTTTTCCATTTTTTATTATTTTCGAAAATTTCAAAAATCTTTTTCAAAATATTTTCAAAATTTTTTTCTTATTTTTATATCATATTTTTGAAAATCACATCATCAATTAATGTTTTGATTCAAAAATTTCAAGTTTGTTACTTTCTTGTTAAGAAAGATTCAAACTTTAAGTTTTAGAATCATATCTTGTGATTTCTTGTAAGTCAAGTCATTAATTGTGATTTTAAAATTCAAATCTTTTTCAAAACTAATTTCAATCATATCTTTTTAAAACCATATCTTTTAAAATTATATCTTTTCAAAAATATCTTTTCAATCTTATCTTTTCAAAATCATATCTTTTTAATCATATCTTTTCATATCATATCTTTTTCAAACTTTAAATTCAAAAATCTTTTCTAACTTCTTATCTTTTCAAAATTAATTTTCAAATCTTTTTCAACTAACTAATTGATTTATTTGTTTGTTTTATCTTTTATCTTTTTCAAAACCACCTAACCAATTTTCTCTCTCTAATTTTCGAAAATTACCTTCCTCTTTTTCAAAATTCTTCTAATTAACTAATTATTTCAAATTTTAATTTTAATTTTATTTCATTTTAATTTTCGAAAATTACTATCCCTTTTTCAAAATTTATTTTTCGAATTTCTATCCCCCTCATCTCTTTCTATTTATTTTATTTATCTACTAACACTTCTCTTCATCCTAAAATTCGAACCCCCCTCTCTCTGAGTTCGAATTTTCCTCTTCTCCTTCCTATTCTTCTTCTTTTCTACTCACATAAAGGAACCTCTATATCTGGACAAAGAGGATCCCTATTATTATTTTCTGTTTCCTTCTTTTTCATATGAGCAGGAACAAGGACAAGAACATTCTTATTGAAGCAGATCCTGAACCTGAAAGGACTCTGAAGAGGAAGTCAAGAGAAACTAAAAATCAACAATTCAGAGAAACCTCAAAAAAAAAAAGAAAAAAAAAAGAGAAAAGGGAAGACAAAAAGCTTCCACCTCCAAGTCATGGGAGATGGAGAGATTCATCTAAAGGGTCCATAGCTCTGTAGAAGAGAATTTGACTGCACATCAAGAGAACATGAGGAATTCCCTCATCAAGAAATCCCTGAGATACCTCAGGGGATACATTTTCCTCCACATAATTATTAGGAGCACCAAAATCACTAGGGAGCAGCAACAAAGACAAGGAAGAGACATAGAAGAGCTCAAGGACATCAATGGTCCTTCAAGAAGGCGTCACCCTCACTAAGGTGGACTCATTCCTTGTTCTTAAATTTATTTTTCTACTTTTCGTTTTTTTTATGTTATATGTTTATCTATGTTTGTGTCTTTATTACATGATCATTAGTATTTAGTAACTATGTCTTAAAGCTATGAATAATTCCATTAATCCTTCACCTTTCTTAAATGAAAAATATTATTAATTCAAAAGAACAAGAAATACATGAGTTTCGAATTCATCCTTGAATCTAGTTTAATTATATTGATGTGGTGACAATAATTTTTGTTCTCTGAATGAATGCTTGAACAGTGCATATTTTTTATCTTGTTGTTTATGAATGTTAAAATTGTTGGCTCTTGAAAGAATGATGAATAAGAGAAATGTTATTGGTGATCTGAAAAATCATAAAATTGATTCTTGAAGCAAGAAAAAGCAGTGAAAAAGCAAAAGCTCGAAAAAAATGGCGAAAAAAAATTTTAGAAAAGAAAAAAAAAGCAGAAAAAGCCAATAGCCCTTAAAATCAAAAGGCAAGGGTAAAAAGGATCCAAGGCTTTGAGCATCAATGGATAGGAGGGCCCAAGGAAATAAAATCCAGGCCTAAGCGGCTAAATCAAGCTGTTCCTAACCATGTGCTTGTGTCATGAAGGTCCAAGTGAAAAGCTTGAGACTGAGTGGTTAAACTCATGATCCAAAACAAAAAGAGTGTGCTTAAGAGCTCTGGACACCTCTAACTGGGGACTCTAGCAAAGCTGAGTCACAATCTGAAAAGGTTCACCCAGTTATGTGTCTGTGGCATTTATGTATCCGGTGGTAATACTGGAAAACAAAGTGCTTAGGGCCACGACCAAGACTCATAAAAGTAGCTGTGTTCAAGAATCAACATACCTAATTAGGAAAATCAATAACACTATCTGAACTCTGAGTTCCTAGAGATGCCAATCATTCTAAATTTCAAGGGATGAAGTGAGATGCCAAAACTGTTCAGAAGCAAAAAGCTACAAGTCCCGCTCATCTAATTAGAATTAATATTCATTGATATTTTGGAATTTATAGTATATTCTCTTCTTTTTATCCTATTTGATTTTCAGTTGCTTGGGGACAAGCAACAATTTAAGTTTGGTGTTGTGATGAGTGGTGCGTGGCATTGTGATCATCAATGGCACCATCAACATGGTACGCTCAATTGCAATCTCAACTCTTTATCACAACTTCGCACAACTAACCAGCAAGTGCACTGGGTCGTCCAAGTAATAAACCTTACACGAGTAAGGGTCGATCCCACGGAGATTGTTGGTATGAAGCAAGCTATGGTCACCTTGTAAATCTTAGTCAGGCAGATTCAAATGGTTATGGATGATATACGAATAAAGCATAAAGATAGAGATACTTATGTAATTCATTAGAGAGAATTTCAGATAAGCGTATGGAGATGCTTTGTCCCTTCCGTCTCTCTGCTTTCCTACTGTCTTCATCAAATCCTTCTTACTCCTTTCCATGGCAAGCTGTATGTTGGGCATCACCATTGTCAGTGGCTACAATCCCGTCCTCTCAGTGAAAATGTTCAACGCACCCTGTCACGGCACGGCTAATCATCTGTCGGTTCTCAATTAGGTTGGAATAGAATCCATTGATTCTTTTGCGTCTGTCACTAACGCCCAGCCTTCAGGAGTTTGAAGCTCGTCACAGTCATTCAATCATTGAATCATACTTAGAATACCACAGACAAGGTTTAGACCTTCCGGATCCTCTTGAATGCCGCTATCAATTCTAGCTTATACCACGAAGATTCCGATTAAGGAATCCAAGAGATATCCACTCAATCTAAGGTAGAACGGAGGTGGTTGTCAGGCACACATTCATAGGTGAGAATGATGATGAGTGTCACGGATCATCACATTCATCAAGTTGAGGAACAAGTGATATCTTAGAACAAGAACAAGCTGAATTGAATAGAAGAACAATAGTAATTGCATTAATACTCGAGGTACAGCAGAGCTCCACACCTTAATCTATGGTGTGTAGAAACTCCACCGTTGAAAATACATAAGAACAAGGTCTAGGCATGGCCGAATGGCCAGCCTCCCAATGATCTAAGAACTAGGCATCCAAAGATGATCCTAAGATCTAAAGTGATCAAAAAGATTAAAATACAATAGCAAAAGGTCCTATTTGTAGAGAACTAGTAGCCTAGGGTTTACAGAAATGAGTAAATGACATAAAAATTCACTTCCGGGCCCACTTGGTGTATGCTTGGGCTGAGCATTGAAGCTTTCATGTGTAGAGACTTTTTTTGGAGTTAAACGCCAACTTTTGTGCCAGTTTGGGCGTTTAACTCCCATTCTTGTGCCAGTTTCGGCGTTTAACGCTGGGCAGTTTTGAGCTGATTTGGAACGCCGGTTTGGACCATCAAATCTCGTGAAAAGTATGGACTAGTATACATGGCTGGAAAGCCCAGGATGTCTACTTTCCAACGCAGTTGAGAGCGCGCCAATTCGGCTTCTGTAGCTCCAGAAAATCCACTTCGAGTGTAGGAAGGTCAGAATCCAACAGCATCTGCAGTCCTTTTCAGTCCTTTACTATTGTATTAGACATCTTTGAACGTTTAGTTCTTAGACCTTGGGAGCTGGCCTCTCGGCCATGCCTGAACCTTCATCACTTATGTATTTTCAACGGTGGAGTTTCTACACACCATAGATTAAGGGTGTGGAGCTCTGCTGTACCTCAAGTTTTAATGCAATTACAACTATTTCCTATTCAATTCCATTTATTCCTGTTCTAAGATATTCGTTGCACTTCAACATGATGAATGTGATGATCCGTGATACTCATCATCATTCTCACCTATGAACGCGCGTGATTGACTACCACTTCCATTCTACCTTAGGCCGGGCGCATATCTCTTGGATTCCTTAATCAGAATCTTCGTGGTATAAGCTAGAATTGATGGTGGCATTCATGAGAATCCGGAAAGTCTAAACCTTGTCTGTGGTATTCCGAGTAGGATTCTGGGATTGAATGACTGTGACGAGCTTCAAACTCGCGATTGCTGGGCGTGATGACAAACGCAAAAGAATCAAGAGATTCTATTCCAACATGATTGAGAACGGACAGATGTTAGCCGTGCCGTGACAGAGCATTTGGACCTTTTTCACTGAGAGGATGGGATGTAGCCATTGTCAACGATGATGCCCTATATACAGCTTGCCATAGAAGGGAGTGATAAAATTGGATGAAAGCAGTAGGAAAGCAGAGATTCAACAGGGACAAGCATCTCCATACACTTATCTAAAATTCTCACCAATGATTTACATAAGTATTTCTATCCTATTTTATTTATCTTTTAATTATCTAATCTCCCATAACCACATGGATAAGCCTGACTGAGATTTACAAGATGACCATAGCTTGCTTCATACCAACAATCTCTGTGGGATCGACCCTTACTCACGTAAGGTATTACTTGGACGACCCAGTGCACTTACTGGTTAGTTGTGTGGAATTGTGACAAAGTGTGATTCACGTTTGAGAGCGCTACCAAGCTTTTGGCGCCATTGTTGATGATAACAATTTCGTACACCATCTGCCATGATGGTGGGATAACTTTCAGGTCCCCAGCAATGACGCTAATGTTCCGAGGTTTACCTGAAATGGAGAGGTTGATCTTGGACGAGATCTTCTGGTATGGTCGAAGTTGCCGCGCCCGATCTGTTGGAGGAGGAGGAGCTGTTGGTCCTCGTTCACCGGAGGGGTGTGGTACCTGCAAAAGACTCCGATGCTTAAGTAAGTACAGGCTTTAGCCAGGTTTTTAGTAGAATTGGCGTATGAGTTATACCTGGGTGTTCCAGTGTATTTATAGTAGTGTTAAACGACCTTCCTTGAGATAAGTTTGTTATCTTATCTTTATCTTTTGTAGGTGAGATCACATCTTTGGCCAGCCGTCCTTTCAGTAGGCGGTGGTTCTTTTTGGGCCTTTTCTGGGCCTAAGTGGCGATTTCCCGACCTCTATGTAAAATGGTCGGGAACGGGCCAACCTTTAAAGAGGTCGGTCCTTTTGTCTTTGGTCGATCCGGTATTTGTAGCTCGGTTCGGTGTATGAACACCATCCTTGCCAAACAACCATATATTGATAATTATGAGGGACCAACCCATCAAGTCTACTTCTATGCTTGAAGTATGTCAAATAGGCTTGATCATCATCAACTCACAAGTCCCAATCTAGCTACTAATTAACTTAGTAGTAGGCTAGTGTCAATGGGTATCAAATTGACCAACAAGGGTTCCCAAATCACCGACCCAATTAAACCCAATGACTCAAGGTCACTCAACTCCTTTAGCCTAGCCCAAGAGTGTAGAGAACTACTTTGTAACTAGTGAAAATATTTTATCAAACACCTAGAATGCAATAAAAGTAAACATCATAAATTACAAGAATTAACAAAAACCACAACTAACACAAACAAGAAATCAACGATAGCAACTAAGATAAACATAAAAAGAACATAAAATTGCATTAAAAGAGAATTGAAATTGACAAGAGAGTTCATAAACTAAATTGGCAAAATAAAAAAATTAATAAGATAAGAAGATAAACTAAGATACTAGAATAATTAAAAGTAAAGGAAAGCTAAATTGAAGCAAGAATAAAATCTAGATATAAGAAGAAATTAAAATAAGAACCCTAAAACCTAGAGAGAGGAGAGAGCTTCTCTCTCTAGGATTCTAACCTAAAACATGGCTAAAAACTAAACTATGACTACTTAGTTCATTCCTCCTCAATCCCTGGGTTTAATACCATTAGAAAATGATTTGGAACTGGGCCTAGAAGGCTCAGAAATTGCCCCCAGTGTATTGCCTTTAAGTTGGTCACGTGCTGCTTGTCATGTGTACGCATGGGTGACTGGTGCGGGGAATTAAACTTCACACACTAAACCAACAAGTGCAATGGGTCGTCCAAGTAATACCTGAGTGAGTCAGAGTCGATCCCACAAGGATTGTGATATGAAGCAAGCTATGGTTATCTTGTAGATCTTAGTCAGGTGGATAGAAAATTTTTTGTTTGTTTAAAGCGCATAAAAGGAAAATAAAGAAAACGTTACTCAATTGATGGTAAAAGCAATGATAAGAAGATGGTTAAGGCTTTGGAGAAGCTTTATTCTTCTGGATCAATTCGGTTTTACTGTCTCCTCCAACTGTGAATGATTTCTTCTATGGCAGGTGATGACTGGTCATCATATACCCATTTTTCAAGCTAATTTCACTTGTTTTATTAGCATTTATGCACTTTCTTGCATCCTAAGTAAGTGATTTGGAGTGAAAATGCATAACTTCTTTAAATCAAACAACCACCATGAAATTAATGTTAACTCATGAGGTTTAAGCTGAATTTAATTGATTTTTAATTGATTTATAAGCCTTGTGAATTTAGTGATACTTGGAGTGGTTGTTTTGGTTTATTGTAGGTGAAGAAAAGAAGAAAAAAGGAAAGCGTGGCTTAAGAAAGCGTGGCCCAAGAGAGAACAAGTGTGGCGCATAAAAGGAGGAATCAAGCATTGCCCTCCACAAGGGCACACTGCCCTCTAGGAGGGCAACATAAGGAAACAAGGCTTGAGAAGGCAACGCTGCCCTGCCCACGACAAGGGCAGAGAACAAATCTGTGCCTTGGATCAAGGAAAGTAAAAACATTGCCCTGCCCTCCTCAAGGGCAGTATCGGGCTCACCAAGGGGAGAAATTCAAAGAAAAAGTTCACCATTGCTTGCCACAAGGATCGAACACGGAACCATGAGGAGACAAGAAACTAAGCCTTACTTTGGTGCCAAGAAAATCAAAGAAAAGAGGTAGCATGCGCGTCACACAAGGATCGAACACGGGACTTCAGTTTGGAAACATTGCCCTGCCCTCCGCAAGGGCAGGGCAGCATTTTGGTGATGCACACACACGCACCATTCTGGCGCACCAAGGGAAGGCTCGGCAGCATCATTCTGGCGCACAGGCATCACTCGGCAGCACCAGCAGCACGCACGGGCACCATTCTGGCGCGCCAAAAAGTTCTGCCCTGCCCTCCGCAAGGGCAGGGCAGCGTCCTGCACGCACCAACGCATCACACGCACGCACCAATGGGCCAGATGCATCATTTTCTGCCCTGCCCTCCACAATGGCAGGGCAGCCTCTTGGAAGCAAATTGTTTTGGGCTAAAAATTGAATTAAAAATCCAATTTAATTCATTTCTTCACCAAATCACAAGCCCATCCAAATCTCAAGATCCAAGAATAAAAAGTGTATAAATAGGAGCTAGTTTGATGTAATTAGGACCTTTTACTTTACTTTTGAATTTGGAACCTTCTTTTGAATTTTGGAGATTTCATTGAGAGTTAGGAATTGAGATTTCAGAGAATTGGGGAGGAGAATTGATCTCTCTTCTTCCTGGTTCTTGCTTGAGCATTTTTATTTTTCTTGTTTGAGTCTTGGGTGTTAAGAATTGAGGAAATTCTGTCTCAATCTCCACTCAAGAGCTCTTTAATTTCTCTTCTGCATAATTGAGTTCAGTTACATTCCCTTTACTGCTTCTTCTTCAATTTCTTGTTAATTGCTTTGGGAATTTGGATATGGGAAGGCAATTGAGATCTAGACTTTGCTATCTAGTCTCTGGAGTCCTGAGATCACATTTTCCTTTTGGTTTTTCTATGAACCTCTGCTGCAATCCCTTTCCATTCTCTGTTTGAATTTTAAGTATTTCTAATTCAGCTTCTGCTTTATTACTTGCTGCACTTTAATTTCCATTGCTTAAATTCTGAAATCCCAATCCTCAAATCCCTTGTTCATTCAAGCAATTTATATTTCTTGCACTTTAAGTTACTGCAATTTACATTTCTTGCACTTTAAGTTTCAGTCATTTAATTTCTTGTTCTTTAAGATTCAGTCCTTTTACTTTCAGTTCCTTTTAATTTCTGCAATTCTTCCTTTCCCCCTTTACATTTCCTGTTGTTTAATTGCTGTTGGATACAAAACACTCAACCAATACTTGATTCGCTTGACTAAATCAACCACTAAACTAAAATTGCTCAATCCTTCAATCCCTGTGGGATCGACCTCACTCATTTGAGTTATTATTACTTGATGCGACCCGGTACACTTGCCGGTGAGTTTTGTGTCGGATCGTTTTCCGCACATCAAGTTTTTGGCGCCGTTGCCGGGGATTGAAATAGATTGACAATGATTAAGTGAAGTGGAGGTCTAGATCAAGCACTTTTTCTTTTCTGTTTCTTTATTTTTCTTTACACACTAACTGTTTGAATTTTTGCTTAAACTAACTAAAAATTCATTCTAGCAATAGATTGAAGTTTCATTGGTTTTCTGGATCTGTGTGTTTCTTATCGTGTGTTTGTATGTCAGGTACAAGAAGAGCTTCCCCTATTCTCTCTGAAATTGACCAAAGAACTCTTCGAAGAATAAGAAGAGCTGAAAGAGGGAAGAACGTCATTGGAGAGGAAGAATCTGAGGAGGAATTCCAAGAAATGGAAGGAGATCCATCAAATCCCAATCAACCAGAAGGAGGATCCAACAATAACCAACAACAAAGAAGAGTACTAGCTTCCTACACATTTGCAAATGCTAGACACTGTGGGAGCAGCATCCTTACCCCCAATGTCAATGCAAACAACTTTGAACTAAAGCCACAGCTCATCACATTGGTCCAAAACAACTGTTCCTTTGGAGGAGGGCCATTGGAGGATCCAAATCAATATCTATCTACCTTCTTAAGGATTTGTGACACTGTCAAAACCAATGGTGTACCTCCTGACAGTTACAAGTTGCTGCTCTTTCCATTCTCTTTCAGGGACAAAGCCACTCAATGGCTAGAAACATTTCCAAAGGAAAGCATCAACACTTGGGATGATTTGGTGAGCAAGTTTCTTGCCAAATTTTACCCCCCTCAAAGGATCATAAGATTGAAGATTGAGGTGCAGACATTCACTCAAATGGAGTCTGAAAATTTATATAAAGCATGGGAAAGATATAAGGCACTATTGAGGAAGTGTCCACCAGATATGTTTATTGAGTGGGATAAGTTGCAGAACTTCTATGAAGGACTTACTCTGAAATCCCAAGAAGCACTTGATCACTCAGCTGGAGGCTCATTACAACTCATGAAAACTACAGAGGAAGCTCAAAACCTCATTGATATGGTGGTCAACAACCAATATTTCTTTGCTCATCAAAGGCAACGCCAACCATCACAAAGAAGAGGAGTCATGGAGTTGGAAGGAGTGGATTCAATCTTAGCTCAAAACAAAATGATGCAGCAGCAGATTCAACAACAGTTTGAGTAAATGGCCAAAAGAATTGATGGCCTGCAAGTAGCATCAGTGAGTACCACAAGCCAACCATCAACCACATGGGTGCAAAGTGAAGAAACTCAAGAGGAGCAACAGCAAGAGCAAGTCCAATACATGCACAACCAAAATCCAGGAACAAATGAAGTCTATGGTGATACCTACAATCCATCTTGGAAGACCATCCCAACCTCAGATGGGGAGACAACCACAATCAAACTCAGCAACCATGGCAAAGAAACTCAAATCAAAACAATTGGAAAAACACAAACCACAACAACCAGCTGATGAGCGGATGATTTGTATACTTTTTGGCATTGTTTTTAGTATGTTTTTGATATGATCTAGTTAGTTTTTAGTATATTTTTATTAGTTTTTAGTTAAAATTCACTTTTCTGGACTTTACTATGAGTTTGTGTGTTTTTCTGTGATTTCAGGTATTTTCTGGCTGAAATTGAGGGACCTGAGCAAAAATCTGATCCAGAGACTCAAAAGGACTGCAGATGCTGTTGGATTCTGACCTCCCTGCACTCGAAGCGGATTTTCTGGAGCTACAGAAGCCCAATTGGCGCGCTCTCAAAGGCGTTGGAAAGTAGACATCCTGGGCTTTCCAGCAATATATAATAGTCCATACTTTGTCCAAGATTTGATGGCCCAAACCGGCATTCAAAGTCACCTCAAGAAATCCCAGCGTTAAACGCTGGAACTGGCACCTAATTGGGAGTTAAACGCCCAAACTGGCACCAAAGCTGGCGTTTAACTCCAAGGAGAGTCTCTACACGAAATTTCTTCATTTCTCAGCCCAAGCACACACCAAGTGGGCCCGGAAGTGGATTTTTATGTCATTTACTCATCTATGTACTAGTTTTCTATAAGTAGGACCTTTTACTATTATATTAGAGACACAGATCTTGGTAGCTATCTTTGAGTTTTATGCTATCTTAGATCATTGGGAGGCTGGCCATTCGGCCATGCCTAGACCTTATGCTTATGTATTTTCAACGGTGGAGTTTCTACACACCATAGATTAAGGTGTGGAGCTCTACTGTACCTCGAGTATTAATGCAATTACTATTGTTCTTCCATTCAATTCCGCTTGTTCTTTTACCAAGATATCACTTGTTCTTCAACATGATGAAGGTGATGATTGACGCCCATCACCATTCTCACCCATGAACAAGGTGACTGCCAACCATTCTTGTTCTACAAGCATCTGAGGCTTAGTGAATATCTCTTGGATTCTTCGGAGTCTTCGTGGTATAGGCAAGAACTGATGGCAGCATTCAAGAGAATCCGGAAGGTCTAACCTTGTCTGTGGTATTCTGAGTAGGATTCAATGATTGAATGACTGTGACGTGCTTCAAACCTGTAACCTACTGGGCGTTAGTGACAGACGCAAAAGAGTTATTCTATTCCGGTAGGGGAGGGAACCAAACCGGTGATTGGCAGCACTGTGACAGAGTGTGTGCATTAGCTTTCACTGCGCGGATGGGAGGTAGCTGCTGACAACAGTGAAACCTTACACGAGCTTGCCATGGAAAGGAGTAAGAAAGGATTGGATGAAGGCATTAGGAAAGCAGAGAGACGGAAGGGAAGGCATCTTCATACACTTGTCTGAAGCTCTTACACCAATGATATACATAAGTATCTCTATCCTTATCTTTTATGTTATTTTCGTTCATCACCATATACATCTGAGTTTGCCTGACTAAGATTTACAAGATGACCATAGCTTGCTTCAATACTAACAATCTCCGTGGGATCGACCCTTACTCACGTAAGGTTTATTACTTGGATGACCCAGTGCACTTGCTGGTTAGTTGTGCGAAGTTGTGTAATGCCATGGTATTGAGCCACCAAGTTCTTGGAGCCATTACCGGGGATTATTTGAGTTGTGAAAAAGTATTGTTCACAATTTCGCCGCACCAAGTTTTTTTGGCGCCGTTGCCGGGGATTGTTCAAGTTTTGAGCAAGCTTTTGGTAACATCAGTGCCAAGATCCGGCAACAACATCAAGTTTTTGGTGTTATTGCCCGGGATTGTTTAGGCTGGACAACTGACGGTTCATCTTGTTGCTTAGATTAGGTATTATTTTTTTTTTGAAATTCTTGAAGATGAATTCTAGAGTTTCATGATGATTTGTTGAAATCTGGCTGGCTGAGAAGCCATGTCTAATTTCATTGGACCGAGGTTTCAACTTATCATCACAAGAGCTTGTTGATCTTGCTTTTGGAGCAGTGATCTGCTAAGATTTGGCTGACCTTTGGTCATGTCTAGTGTTTTGGACCGAAGCTTTCTTTGAAAGCTTGGCTGGCTGTGAAGCCATGTCTAATTCCTGGACCGGAGTCTTAGACTAGCATTGCACTGATTCCTGGAATTCTCATTAAGAATTTTGATACCTTTTCCTACTTAATTTTCGAAAAACACAAAAAAATTTACAAAATCATAAAAAGACCAAAAATATTTGATGTTTCTTGCTTAAGTTTAGTGTCTCATCCTAAGTTTGGAGTCAAATGCATGTTTTTGTTATAATTTTCGAATCCATGCATATATTTCTTTGTTTTGATCTTTGAATTCTATTGACTTGAAGTATTTTGTGTGTCTCATATGCATTCTCATATTGTTAGTGTCAGTAGTATACAAACTGCTAAGTTTGGTGTCTTGCATGCATTGTTACTTGATTCATTTTGCATTTTGATTATTAAAAATCCAAAAATATTTTTAATTTGTGTATTTTCAAGTCAATGATACAAAGAATTGAAGATTCAGAACATACTGCAGAGGAATTACACAGAAAAAGCTGAGCATTCAAAAATGCCCAGTGAAGAAGGCAGACTGGCGTTTAAACGCCAGCCAGGGCACCTGGTTGGGCGTTTAACGCCCAAAGAGGTAGCATTTTGGGCGTTAAACGCCAGAATGTATACCATTCTGGGCGTTTAACGCCAGGATGGTGCTAGGGGGAAGATTTTGTTTTCAAATCAATTTTTTTTAGTTTTTCAAAATCAAATCTTTTTCAAATCAAATCTTTTCAATCAAATGATTTCAAAATCAATTTCTTTCCTTTTTAAAAGATACTTACTAACAATTAATGATTTGATTGAACATCTCAAAATTGTTGCCTTTTCTGTTGAGGAAGGTTTTATGTTTCAATCATATCTTTTCTTGTTAGGCAAGTCATTAATTATTAAAATCATATCTTTTCAAATTGTTTTCAAATCATATCTTTTAAAATTGTTTTCAAATCATATCTTCTCAATCACATCTTTTTAAAACCATAACTTTTCAATTAAATCTTTTTAACCACATCTTTTTCAAAATAGTTTTCAATCAAATCTTTTTAATTTCTGATTTTAAAATCTTTTTTTTAAAAATCACTTGATTTCTTTCCCACTTTGATTTTCGAAAATCAATTAATGTTTTTCAAAAATGTCTTCAAAATATTTTAATGAATTTTCGAAAATTCTCTTCCCTCCTTCCCACATCCTTCTATTTATGGAGTACCACTCCTTCTAAATGCACAATTCGAACCTTATCTAATTAAAGTTCGAATTCATCTTCTCCTTCTTCTTTCTATTTCTCTTTTCCTCTGACATCTCAAGGAATCTCTATACTGTGACATAGAGGATTCCACACTTTCTGTTTCTCTTCTCTTTCATATGAGCAGGAGCAGAGACAAAGGCATTCTTGTTGAGGCTGATCCTGAACCTGAAAGGACCTTGAAGAGAAAGCTAAGAGAAGCCAAAACACAACTCTCTTTAGAGCACCTGACCGAATTCTTCAAGGAAGAAGAACAAATGGCAGCCGAAAACAACAACAATCCCAACAATGCAAGGAAGGTGCTTGGTGACTTTACTGCACCTACTCCTGATTTCTATGGGAGAAGCATCTCTATCCCTGCCATTGGAGCAAACAACTTTGAGCTTAAGCCTCAATTAGTTTCTCTAATGCAACAGAATTGCAAGTTTCATGGACTTCCAATGGAAGATCCTCATCAGTTTTTAGCTGAGTTCTTGCAAATCTGTGACACAGTCAAGACTAATGGGGTTAACCCTGAGGTCTATAGACTGATGCTATTCCCTTTTGCTGTGAGAGACAGAGCTAGAATATGGTTGGACTCTCAACCTAAAGAAAGCCTGGACTCTTGGGAAAAGCTAGTCAATGCCTTCTTGGCAAAGTTCTTTCCACCACAAAGATGGAGTAAGCTTAGAGTGGAAGTCCAAACCTTCAGACAGAAGGATGGAGAATCCCTCTATGAAGCTTGGGAAAGATACAAACAATTGATCAGAAGATGTCCCTCAGACATGCTTTCTGAATGGAGCATCATAGGTATTTTCTATGATGGTCTCTCTGAACTATCCAAGATGTCTTTGGATAGCTCTGCTGGAGGATCTCTTCATCTGAAGAAGACGCCTGCAGAAGCTCAAGAATTGATTGAAATGGTTGCAAATAACCAATTCATGTACACTTCTGAAAGGAATCCTGTGAACAATGGGACTAGTCAGAAGAAAGGAGTTCTTGAGATTGACACTCTGAATGCCATTTTGGCTCAGAACAAGATATTGACTCAACAAGTCAATCTGATTTCTCAAAGTCTGTCTGGAATGCAAAATGCACCAAACAGTACTAAGGAGGCTTCATCTGAGGAAGAAGCTTATGATCCTGAGAACCCTTCAATGGAAGAGGTGAATTACCTAGGAGAACCCCATGGTAACACCTATAATTCTTCATGGAGAAATCACCCAAATCTCTCATGGAAGAATCAAGAGAGACCTCAACAAGGTTTCAATAATAATGGTGGAAGAAACAGGTTTAACAATGGTAAACCTTTTCCATCATCTTCTCAGCAACAGACAGAGAGCTCTAAGCAGAATACCTCTGACTTAGCAACCATGGTCTCTGATCTAATCAAAACCACTCAAAGTTTCATGACTGAAACTAGATCCTCCATTAGGAATTTGGAAGGACAAGTGGGTCAGCTGAGCAAGAAAATTACTGAACTTCCCCCAAGCACTCTCCCAAGTAACACTGAAGAAAATCCAAAAGGAGAGTGCAAAGCCATAGACATGGCCGAATTCTGGGAGGAAGAAGAGGCAGTGAACGCCACTGAGGAAGGCCTCACTGGACGTCCACTGGCCTCCAATGAGTTCCCCAATGAGGAACCTTGGGAATCTGAGGCTCAAACTGAGACCATAGAGATTCCCTTGGACTTACTACTGCCTTTCATGAGCTCTGATGAGTATTCTTCCTCTGAAGAGGAGGAGTATGTCACTGAGGAGCAAGTTGCTAAATACCTTGGAGTAATCATGAAGCTGAATGACAGGTTATTTGGAAATAAGACTTGGGAGGATGAACCTCCTTTGCTCACCAAAGAACTGGATAACTTGTCTAGGCAGCATTTGCCTCAAAAGAGGCAAGATCCTGGGAAGTTTTCTATACCTTGTACCATAGGCACCATGACCTTCAAGAAGGCCTTGTGTGACTTGGGGTCAAGTGTAAACCTCATGCCCCTCTCTGTAATGGAGAAATTAGGGATCTTTGAGGTGCAAGCTGCAAAAATCTCACTAGAGATGGCAGACAACTCAAGAAAACAAGCCTATGGACTTGTAGAGGATGTTCTGGTTAAGGTTGAAGACCATTACATTCCTACTGATTTCATAGTCCTAGAGATTGGGAAGTGCATGGATGAATCCATCATCCTTGGCAGACCCTTCCTAGCCACAGCAAAGGCTGTGATTGATGTTGATAGAGGAGAGTTGATCATTCAAGTGAATGAATAATCCTTGGTGTTTAAGGCCCAAGGACATCCCTCTATCATCATGGAGAAGAAGCATGAAGAGCTTCTCTCAAAATAGAGCCAAACAGAGCCCCCACAGTCAAACTCTAAGTTTGGTGTTGGGAGGCCACAACCAAACTCTAAGTTTGGTGTTGAACCCCCACATTCAAACTCTAAGTTTGGTGTTGGGAGGTTCCAACACGGTTCTGAACAACTCTGAGGCTCCATGAGAGTCCTCTGTCAAGCTAATGACAGTAAAGAAGCGCTTGTTGGGAGGCAACCCAATGCTTTATAATTAATTATTTTCTTTTGTTATTTTATCTTTTTTTGTAGGTTGATGATCATAAGAAGTCACAAAAACAATGAAAAAAGCAAAAACAAAATGAAAAACAGGAAGAAAAACAGCACACCCTGGAGGAAGATGCTGCTGGCGTTTAAACGCCAGTCAGCCTAGCTGTTGGGCGTTTAACGCCCAGTCTGGCACCATTCTGGGCGTTTAACGCCAGAAAGGGGCACCAGACTGGCGTTAAACGCCAGTAAAGGGCAAAAACCTGGCGTTAAATGCCAGGAATGGGCACCAGCCCGGCGTTTAACGCCAGAAAAGGCTCAAAACGTGGATTTTGATGCCATTTGGTGCAAGGATGCCTTTTCCTTGACACTACAGGATCTGTGGACCCCACAGGACCCTACCATCACTCTCTCTCTTCTTCCCCCATTCACCAATCACCTCAACACCTCTTCCCCAAAAACCCCTCACCTATCAAATCCCATCTTTCTCTTCACCATTCACATCCATCCTTCATAAATCCCCACCAACCTCACCCTTCAAATTCAAACCACTTTCCCTCCCAAACCCACCCTCAAATGGCCGAACCCTCACCCCCCTCTCTCCTATAAATACCCTTCTCCAACCCTTCATTTTCACACAACCTAAACACCCTTTCTTACCCTTCTTGGCCGAATACACCACCATCTCCCTCTTCCTCATTTCTTCTTCTTCTACTCTCTTCTTTCTTCTTTTGCTCGAGGACGAGCAAACATTTTAAGTTTGGTGTGGTAAAAGCATTGCTTTTTCATAACCATTTATGGCATCCAAGGCTGGAGAAACCTCTAAAAAGAGGAAAGGGAAGGCAAAAGCTTCCACCTCCGAGTCATGGGAGATGGATAGATTCTTCTCAAGGGTGCATCAAGTCCACTTCTATGAAGTTGTGGCCTTGAAGAAGGTGATCCCCGAAGTCCCCTTTTCACTCAAAAAGGGTGAATATCCGGAGATCCGCCATGAGATCCGAAGAAGAGGTTGGGAAGTACTTACCAACCCCATTCAACAAGTCGGAATCTTGATGGTTCAAGAGTTCTATGCCAATGCATGGATCACCAAGAACCATGACCAAAGTGTGAACCCGGATCCAAAGAATTATCTTACTATGGTTCGGGGGAAATACTTGGATTTTAGTCCGGAAAGTGTGAGGGTGGCGTTCAACTTGCCTATGATGCAAGGAGATGAGCATCCTTACACTAGAAGGGTCAACTTTGATCAAAGGTTGGACCAAGTCCTCACAGTCATATGTGAAGAGGGCGCACAATGGAAGCAAGATTCAAGAGGAAAGCCGGTCCAATTGAGAAGGCATGACCTCAAACCCGTGGCTAGAGGATGGTTAGAGTTCATACAACGCTCAATCATTCCCACTAGCAACCGGTCCGAAGTTACCATAGACCGGGCCATCATGATCCATAGCATCATTATTGGAGAACAAATAGAAGTTCATGAGGTTATAGCCCAAGAACTCTACAAGGTGGCGGACAAGACCTCCACTTTGGCAAGGTTAGCCTTTCCTCACCTCATTTGTCACCTCTGTTATTCAGTTGGAGTTGACATAGAGGGAGACATCACCATTGATGAGGATAAGCCCATTACCAAGAAAAGGATGGAGCACACAAGAGACCCCTCTCATCATGAGATCCCTGAGATTCCTCAAGGGATGAATTTTCCTCCACAAGACTATTGGGGGCAACTAAACACCTCCCTAGGAGAGTTGAGTTCCAATATGGGACAACTAAGGGTGGAGCACCAAGAACACTCCATTCTCCTCCATGAAATTAGAGAAGAACAAAGAATCATGAGAGAGGAGCAACAAAGGCAAGGAAGAGACATTGAGGAGCTCAAGCACTCCATAGGACCTTCAAAAGCAAGGAAGAGCCGCCATCACTGAGGTGGACCCATTCCTTGATTTCCTTGTTCTTTATTCCTTTGTTTTTCGAATTTTAGTGCTTTATGTTATCCATGCTTGTGTCTTATGATCATTAGTGTCTTAGTGTCTATGCCTTAAAGTTATGAATGTCCTATGAATCCATCACCTTTCTTGAATAAAAACGTGCTTAATTGAAAAGGAAAGAATTGCATGAATTCTGAATTTTATAATAGTTTAATTATTTTGATGTGGTGGCAACACTTTTGTTCTCTGAATGTATGCTTGAACAGTGCATATGTCTTTTGAATTTGTGGTTCATGGATGTTGGCTCTTGAAAGAATGATGAAAAAGGAGACATGTTACTGAGGATCTGAAAAATCATTAAAAATGATTCTTGAAGCAAGAGAAAAAGCAAACGAAAAAAAAAAAAATTTCGAAAAAAAAAAAAAAAAAAAGAGAAAAAGAAAGAAATAAAGTTGTGATCCAAGGCAAATAAGAGTGTGCTTAAGAACCCTGGACACCTCTAATTGGGGACTTTAGCAAAGCTGAGTCACAATCTGAAAAGGTTCACCCAATTATGTGTCTGTGGCATGTATGTATCCGGTGGTATTACTGGAAAGACAGAGTGCTTTGGGCCACAGCCAAGACTCAATAAATAGCTATGTTCAAGAATCATCATACTTTACTAGGAGAATCATTAACACTATCTGGATTCTAAGTTCCTAAAGAAGCCAACCATTCTGAATTTCAAAGGATAGATTGAGATGCCAAAACTGTTCAGAGGCAAAAAGTTAAAAGCCCCGCTCATCTAATTAATACTGATCTTCACAGATGTTTTTGGAATTCATTGCATATTCTCTTCCTTTTATCTTATTTGATTTTCAGTTGCTTGGGGACAAGCAACAATTTAAGTTTGGTGTTGTGATGAGCGGATGATTTGTATACTTTTTGGCATTGTTTTTAGTATGTTTTTGATATGATCTAGTTAGTTTTTAGTATATTTTTATTAGTTTTTAGTTAAAATTCACTTTTCTGGACTTTACTATGAGTTTGTGTGTTTTTCTGTGATTTCAGGTATTTTCTGGCTGAAATTGAGGGACCTGAGCAAAAATCTGATCCAGAGACTCAAAAGGACTGCAGATGCTGTTGGATTCTGACCTCCCTGCACTCGAAGCGGATTTTCTGGAGCTACAGAAGCTCAATTGGCGCGCTCTCAACGGCGTTGGAAAGTACACATCCTGGGCTTTCCAGCAATATATAATAGTCCATACTTTGCCCAAGATTTGATGGCCCAAACCGGCATTCAAAGTCACCTCAAGAAATCCCAGCGTTAAACGCTGGAACTGGCACCTAATTGGGAGTTAAACGCCCAAACTGGCACCAAAGCTGGCGTTTAACTCCAAGGAGAGTCTCTACACGAAATTTCTTCATTTCTCAGCCCAAGCACACACCAAGTGGGCCCGGAAGTGGATTTTTATGTCATTTACTCATCTATGTACTAGTTTTCTATAAGTAGGACCTTTTACTATTGTATTAGAGACACAGATCTTGGTAGCTATCTTTGAGTTTTATGCTATCTTAGATCATTGGGAGGCTGGCCATTCGGCCATGCCTAGACCTTATGCTTATGTATTTTCAACGGTGGAGTTTCTACACACCATAGATTAAGGTGTGGAGCTCTACTGTACCTCGAGTATTAATGCAATTACTATTGTTCTTCCATTCAATTCCGCTTGTTCTTTTACCAAGATATCACTTGTTCTTCAACATGATGAAGGTGATGATTGACGCCCATCACCATTCTCACCCATGAACAAGGTGACTGACAACCATTCTTGTTCTACAAGCATCTGAGGCTTAGTGAATATCTCTTGGATTCTTCGGAGTCTTCGTGGTATAGGCAAGAACTGATGGCAGCATTCAAGAGAATCCGGAAGGTCTAACCTTGTCTGTGGTATTCTGAGTAGGATTCAATGATTGAATGACTGTGACGTGCTTCAAACCTGTAACCTACTGGGCGTTAGTGACAGACGCAAAAGAGTTATTCTATTCCGGTAGGGGAGGGAACCAAACCGGTGATTGGCAGCACTGTGACAGAGTGTGTGCATTAGCTTTCACTGCGCGGATGGGAGGTAGCTGCTGACAACAGTGAAACCTTACAAGAGCTTGCCATGGAAAGGAGTAAGAAAGGATTGGATGAAGGCATTAGGAAAGCAGAGAGACGGAAGGGAAGGCATCTTCATACACTTGTCTGAAGCTCTTACACCAATGATATACATAAGTATCTCTATCCTTATCTTTTATGTTATTTTCGTTCATCACCATATACATCTGAGTTTGCCTGACTAAGATTTACAAGATGACCATAGCTTGCTTCAATACTAACAATCTCCGTGGGATCGACCCTTACTCACGTAAGGTTTATTACTTGGACGACCCAGTGCACTTGCTGGTTAGTTGTGCGAAGTTGTGTAATGCCATGGTATTGAGCCACCAAGTTCTTGGAGCCATTACCGGGGATTATTTGAGTTGTGAAAAAGTATTGTTCACAATTTCGCCGCACCACCAGCCAAACACTAACCAAAATACATACAGAAAACCACAAAACACTTACCCCAACTTAAACCATTATCCACCCAATAACCAACCAACTAACCAAAACACCTACCATCATCCAACAACACCCCAAAACCAACCCACCTCACAAGAATCCCAGAGGATTACTAATCTAGAGCTGCTCATGGAGAAAATGATGAAGAACCAAGAATTGACAACAAAGAACCAAGAAGCTTCCATGAAGAACTTAGAAAGGCAGATTGGACAAATCTCCAAGCAGATTTCTATTGAGAGACCATCAAGCTCACTACCAAGCGACACCATTCCTAACCCAAAGGAAGAATGCAAGGTCGTGCAACTAAGGAGTAGAAAGATGTTAGTGGATGGTAACCAAGGAGCAACTAAGGAACTGTTGGAGAATGACAAAGAGTCAACAGAGAAAGAGGAAGCTAACAACAAGGACACAACAAGCAAGAATGTCCCAGAAAAGCTCACAGAAGAAAACAACCAACCAAAGAACTCAAGGAAGGAAAAGCAGATCATGGAAGAACCAAATCCAAGACAGCAGCAAGTGGAAAAGAGCCTTACACCCCCACTACCTTATCCACAAAGATTCCACAAAGAGACAAAGGATCAGCATTTCCACAAATTTCTTGAGACTTTCAAGAAGCTGGAAATCAACATACCTTTGGCTGAGGCATTAGAGCAAATGCCTCTATATGCCAAGTTCTTAAAGGAGCTCATCAATAAGAAAAGAAGTTGGAATGAGAAGGAGACTGTAATACTCAGTGAAGAATGTAGTGCACTAATAAAAAAAGGGCTCCCTCCCAAGCTTGAAGATCCTGGAGGTTTCTTCCTACCCTGCACTATTGGAAGCCTATTCATCAACAAGGGGATGTGTGACTTAGAAGCAAGTATAAATCTAATCCCATCTTCTTTAGTGAAAAAGCTTGGCATAGAAGAGGTGAAACCAATACAGATGTCCTTGGAATTGGTGGACTAATCAGTAGTTTATCCTAAAGGGTTGATTGAGAACCTTTTAGTTAAGGTTGACAAGTTCATCTATCCGACAGATTTTGTGATCCTGGATTCATCAGAGAATGGGAATGACTCCTTAATACTTGGTCGACCATTTTTGGCCACTACTAGAGCCATTGTAGACATAGAGCAGGGAGAGCTAACCCTCAGAATGCATGAGGAGAGCATCACCTTGAAGGTCTTTCAAGAATCACAAAGTAAGGAAGAAACAAGCAAGATAAGTGACTATCTTCCAGGGCAAGCAATCAACAAAACAATAGAACAGAAGAGTGAGCAGGTACAAGGAGGGGAAGGAATTCAAAAAGAGGCCGGGATGATAAACAAAAAGGGAGGAATCACAACTCAAGTCACTGTCAAAGGAGACAGATCAACAAGGAAGAAAAAGAAGAAAAACAGGAAGAAGGCTTACAAAGAGTGGAAGAATAAGAAAATTCCAACTGAAGGATTTTCCAAAGGTGACAAAGTACAATTAGTATATCAACAGCTGGGAACAGAAGATCATTACACTATCAACCAAGTACTCTCTCTTGAGCACATTGAAATTGAGCATAGAGGGACACAGAGAAAGCTTACAGTGAGAGGGGACAAGTTGAGACATCACCAGCATCAACCACCTTAAAGGGAGTTCAATGTCAAGCTAGTGACAATAAAAGAGCGCTTCATGGGAGGCAACCCATGATTTAAGATTCCTGTCCTTTCTTTTATTCAATAAGCCATGATTACCTGAGCATGATTTTGAACGTCCATATAAAACGCATACGTTGTTTTGAAGCACATGTCAAACTTCTAAGTTTGGTGTACCTTAAGGCACACACAAGTTTATTTTTCAAAAAAAAAGGGATTATTCTTAGAACATATGCATAATTCTTTTTGATGAAGCATATGACTAAATACTAAGTTTGGTGTCTGCATGTGTAACAATGTTCAGAAGATCATTTCCCATTCATGGAATCAAAACCATACAGAAAGGGATCATGCATCAAACTTTTTTTTTTAAATATAAAATACATCAATTGTGAAGAATGGTTTGCATTGCTAAGCCAACCCCTCAATAAAAGATAGTTTGGTGTTCACCAACTTTTAGCATCTTTAATTAAGGGACACAATTGACCACTAAAGAAAAAAAAAATATAATAAATAATAATAAACAAAACAAAACAATTTTTTTTTCTTTATTGCAAATTAATTGCCAACGACTACATTAATGTTCTAAGGCTAGCTGTTTTGGTTCATGCAAGAGAAAAAGATTGAGACAAACACAAGAAGGGGCCACGGCTAGGACAAGCTAAGTGAGGAGTGGTCACATGTGCCTAGAAGAGCGTGCTCCTTGGGAAGCAGAATTTGCATGCATGCATCATCGAACACCTAAATGCATGCAACCAATGAGAAGAGAATCCTCGTCAAAGCCTCAACAATGCATGCAGACCGTTCATTCCATGAACCGTTTGGATGAACAACTTAATCTCAACCCTTCATGAGCACCAACGAACTCCTTCCTCATTTATTATGGTTTTGTTGGAAAGCTTGAAGAATCTGCCTATAAATAGCCGTTAGCACTAAACGGTTTACACACTCATTCAAGCCACCTTCACATGAAAGCCATAATCCCCTCTACTCCCAAAACTAAAACAATTCCCTTGTCTCACACAACAGAACCGAGAATCATCCCAAACAAAACACATCTTCCTTCTATTCTCATTTTTCCCTTCATCCCACCTCAATTCCAATGGCCTCCTCAAGCTCAAAAAGAAGGCCGGGAAAGGAACCTATGGTAGCCAAACCTCCATCATATGATGCAAACAAATTTAGATCCCAATTCCATGAAAGGAGATATCATAGGTTCATGGAGACAAAGAATGTAATCTATGAAAAAGGCCTTGAGTTGAGGGACGGGGAATACCCCATCATGAGGCAAATCACTAAAGAAAGAAGGTGGGAACTTTTATGTGCTCCTCTTGTCGACATCAGTGCAGTCATGATCAGGGAGTTCTATGCAAATGCTGTAAAAGAAAACAAAGACAGTGCCCCTTACACAAGCTATGTCAGAGGAGTTGAAGTAAGTTTCAGCCCAGCAGCCATCACAAGGGCCCTAAAGTTGAGAACTATAACTTATGCAGAGCCCAGTTATGAGACTAGATTGCAGATGGAAAACAATCCTGATGAGATCTTGCAAGGGTTATGTGTGGAGAATACAGATTGGGAAAGAGATTCAAAGGGAATTCCAAGTCACTTGAGGAGGATAAATCTTACTTCTGTGGCCAAGGGATGGTATGAAATAGTAAGGAGATCTATCCTCCCTACTGGAAATGCCTCATGGGTCACAATCAAACGAGCACTCTTGACATACTGCATCTTACATGGAGGTGAAATCAACATCGCACAACTCATAGCCGACAGTATTCAAGAGATGGCTAACAGCACAAGCAAATCAAGTGGTCTTGGACATCCAAGTACCATCCTCAGGCTATGCGACAAAGCTGGAGTAATCTTTGAAGATGAGGACACAGAAAAAGTGAAAAAGGGGAAAGGGATCACCAAGAAGAGTATGGAAGGAATAAATGAAGAAGATGATCCAGAAGGGGTGGTAGCTCCCAGGCAAAGGAGATCACAAAGAGAGGAAGGACGATATCAAGCTCATGATGCCATAGACATGAACCAGCTACACAGAGCAATAGAAGAGCTATCTCAACAACTCATGCAGACTCAACAAGAGCAAAATCAGGGGCGCCAAGAGCAATATCTAGAGCCCCATCCAGAGTTTAGGGAGCAATATTTGAAAGATAAAGAGGAGAGAGAAGCTTGGCAGCGTCAAATGGAGGAGAAGCAAGAGAGATGGTAACAGCAAATGATGACTCAGCAGCAAGAATTTCAAGCACAGATTCTTGAAGGACAAAAAGAGCAATACAAAGAATTCAAAGAATCATATGATAAGCTGTACTTTAGTCAAGCTAAAGCAGGGGAATATAGTCACAACCTGTATCAATGGAAGAATATTCATCACACCATGGGAGAAGTTAGATATGCGCAAAGAATGGAGAATGATGAAAACATGCAAGCAAGGTTGGAGTACTTGACCCATAATTTGCCAACGCTCAATCCTCAGATCAAGCCATTCGAGCAATGCCCTAAATTTGGAGCCAAGCAACAAGCAAGGTCTCATCACTATACTGAGGCAACTTTTAAAAGATTGGAAGAAGTTGGGCTCTTAGGACTCTTAGATTCTGTCTGGGGTAGAAGAAGTCCTGGTGAAGAGATCCGAGACTATTCCAAGCTAGGGAAGAGAAAGAAGAAAAAGGGAGAATCAAGCAGCAGCTACGACCATTAGAAGGTGGCAAAGTTCTTTCATACCCCTTCTTTCATTCTTCTAATAAGGAGAAGCATGTCTGAAACATGATATGCCTCCACTGTTTATTTCCTTTTTATTTCATTTTCTTGTACTTATCTTTGTTCAATAAGTAGCTAGAGAAATGATCTGCATAATGCTTGTCATTCATCACTTAGCTTGAATTTTGTTTTGTTTCCCATATGCTTGAATAAAAGAGATTTTGTTTGAATTGAAAAGTAAAAATCCAATGTTGCATAAGTAGAACAGAAGTCAATGGTGGTATATGTGTTTGATTAAATGAATAACTCATGAAATAAGTGCTGCATAATATCATTTTCATTGAAGTGTGAACTAGCTTGCTGTCATGAAGGTTCCTATCAATAAAGAAAAAGCCCTTGAGAACAAAATCAAAACAAAGAGAAAAGGAAGAAGAAAAAGCCAATGTGGCAAGAAAAACAAAGAATAAAGGCTGGACACCAATAGCTTGGACCCTAGGACACATGCCTGTGGTGTTCTTGTACTAGGATATGCTTGGATAAGTAAATTCTAAGGGGTATTTTAAAACCCGGTCACTTAGATCAACTGATTTAGGATGACCAATTGAAAGTCCACAATAAAGAGCAACCTAGATACAGAACATTTAGTTATCCAAAGAGATGCTGGGCATCAATGATCCTAGGAAGAAGTAGTGAGCCATGTGTCTGTGGTGGAAGATGTTGAGTGAAAAATAAAGCCAAAGGCTACTACTACAACATTAGACACCAAGCCTTCAAGAATAATAAGCTTGATAAGCAACATGAGAAAAGAAAAGTTAGCAAGGGAGCAAAGAAAGAATAAACCTTATAACAGCAAGTTTAGCAAGCCTTTGAGGAAGAATGTATATTATGTAACAGCAACAATAATTGAGTTGTCATTATCTGCATAAAAACCCCATGAATCACATTCTGCTATATGCCTAATAAGGATATGATTCTTTTCTTGTTCATTTCATTTTCTCTTAAGTTTTGATGCTTGCTTGGGGACAAGCAAGATTTAAGTTTGGTGTTGTGATGACTGGTCATCATATACCCATTTTTCAAGCTAATTTCACTTGTTTTATTAGCATTTATACACTTTCTTGCATCCTAAGTAAGTGATTTGGAGTGAAAATGCATAACTTCTTTAAATCAAACAACCACCATGAAATTAATGTTAACTCATGAGGTTTAAGCTGAATTTAATTGATTTTTAATTGATTTATAAGCCTTGTGAATTTAGTGATACTTGGAGTGGTTGTTTTGGTTTATTGTAGGTGAAGAAAAGAAGAAAAAAGGAAAGCGTGGCTTAAGAAAGCATGGCCCAAGAGAGAACAAGTGTGGCGCATAAAAGGAGGAAGCAAGCATTGCCCTCCACAAGGGCACACTGCCCTCTAGGAGGGCAACATAAGGAAACAAGGCTTGAGAAGGCAACGCTGCCCTGCCCACGACAAGGGCAGAGCACAAATCTGTGCCTTGGATCAAGGAAAGTAAAAACATTGCCCTGCCCTCCTCAAGGGCAGTATCGGGCTCACCAAGGGGAGAAATTCAAAGAAAAAGTTCACCATTGCTTGCCACAAGGATCGAACACGGAACCATGAGGAGACAAGAAACTAAGCCTTACTTTGGTGCCAAGAAAATCAAAGAAAAGAGGTAGCGTGCGCGTCACACAAGGATCAAACACGGGACTTCAGTTTGGAAACATTGCCCTGCCCTCCGCAAGGGCAGGGCAACATTTTGGTGATGCACACACACGCACCATTCTAGCGCACCAAGGGAAGGCTCGGCAGCATCATTCTGGCGCACAGGCATCACTCGGCAGCACCAGCAGCACGCACGGGCACCATTCTGGCGCGCCAAAAAGTTCTGCCCTGCCCTCCGCAAGGGCAGGGCAGCGTCCTGCACGCACCAACGCATCACACGCACGCACCAATGGGCCAGATGCATCATTTTCTGCCCTGCCCTCCACAATGGCAGGGCAGCCTCCTGGAAGCAAATTGTTTTGGGCTAAAAATTGAATTAAAAATCCAATTTAATTCATTTCTTCACCAAATCAAAAGCCCATCCAAATCTCAAGATCCAAGAATAGAAAGTGTATAAATAGGAGCTAGTTTGATGTAATTAGGACCTTTTACTTTACTTTTGAATTTGGAACCTTCTTTTGAATTTTGGTGATTTCATTGAGAGTTAGGAACTGAGATTTCAGAGAATTGATCTCTCTTCTTCCTGGTTCTTGCTTGAGCATTTTTATTTTTCTTGTTTGAGTCTTGGGTGTTAAGAATTGAGGAAATTCTGTCTCAATCTCCACTCAAGAGCTCTTTAATTTCTCTTCTGCATAATTGAGTTCAGTTACATTCCCTTTACTGCTTCTTCTTCAATTTCTTGTTAATTGCTTTGGGAATTTGGATCTGGGAAGGCAATTGAGATCTAGACTTTGCTATCTAGTCTCTGGAGTCCTGAGATCACATTTTCCTTTTGGTTCTTCTGTGAACCTCTGCTGCAATCCCTTTCCATTCTCTGTTTGAATTTTAAGTATTTCTAATTCAGCTTCTGCTTTATTACTTGCTGCACTTTAATTTCCATTGCTGAAATTCTGAAATCCCAATCTTCAAATCCCTTGTTCATTCAAGCAATTTATATTTCTTGCACTTTAAGTTACTGCAATTTACATTTCTTGCACTTTAAGTTTCAGTCATTTAATTTCTTGTTCTTTAAGATTCAGTCCTTTTACTTTCAGTTCCTTTTAATTTCTGCAATTCTTCCTTTCCCCCTTTACATTTCCTATTGTTTAATTGCTGTTGGATACAAAACACTCAACCAATACTTGATTCGCTTGACTAAATCAACCACTAAACTAAAATTGCTCAATCCTTCAATCCCTGTGGGATCGACCTCACTCATGTGAGTTATTATTACTTGATGCGACCCGGTACACTTGCCGGTGAGTTTTGTGTCGGATCGTTTTCCGCACATCAGCAGGCTATATGTGATCAACGCCTTTCTTGAGAGGTCGCCAATGCTCCTCCAGATCTGAACCCCAGGGTTAGTGTGAATCCAGTCTGATTGAGGGTGAAGCTCTTGCAGTCTATTCCCCTTAGTGATCCTACTCAAAATGCCACAGACAAGATTGAATCTTCTGGATCAAAGAATGTTGTACCTTTGGTTCTAGCCTTTACAAAAAAGACCCTAGTCTCCCATACCTCGGCTGAACTTGTGTATCGAGAAGTCCCCAACGAAGTCATAGATTAGCCGTCTAAGAGATGTATAATTAAGCTAGTAGTTCATCATTATCCGATGAAAGACTTACTCTGAACCCATGTAGAATGAGATAACCTTGTGCTGGTTCAACGCATGTATAAGAATGAAAAACAAAGATACCTATTAGAATAGAAAATCAAACACGGATTGAAGATAAAACAGTAATACGTTGTTAATCCATAAAACTCAGCAGAGCTCCTCCCCTCAACCTAGGAGGTTTAGAGACTTATACTGATAGAAAATACAATGTGGAATTCGAAAATATGCTAGCAGTCTCCCAAAAGTGTAAAAGTTCTCAAATAAATGCTAAACTAATTACTAAGGATTACACAAGAAGGGTAAAACAATCTTTTAGTGCTAAAATCCACTTCTGGGACCCACTTGGTGAGTGTTTGAGCTGAGCTTGATTGAGATCCACGTGCTAGCAGGCCTCTAGGGCGTTGAATGCTGGCTAGGGTGTCCTTTTGTGCATTGGACGCTGGTCTCTTCTCCCTTAGGCGTCAGACGCCAGAATAGGGCTGGAAGCTGGCATTGAACGCCAATTTTGGGCCTTCAATTTTCAATCAAAGTATGGACTATTATTTATTTCTAGAAAGCCCTGGATGTTAGCTTTCCAATTCCATTGAGAACTCTCCATTTGGAAGTCTGTAGCTCTAAAAAATCTCTTTCGAGTGCAAGGAGGTCAGATCCTGACAGCATCTGCAGTGCTTTCTCTACCTCTGAATTAGACTTTTGCTCCAGCTCGTCAATTTCAGTAAAAAATACCTGAAATTGCATAAAAACACATAAACTCAAAGTAGAATCCAAAAATGTGAATTTTGCACTAAAACCTATGAAAACTTAATAAAACTTAAACAAAACATACTAAAAATCATATGAAAATGATGCCAAAAAGGGTATAAAATATTTGCTCATCACAACACCAAACTTAAACTGTTGCTTGTCCCCAAGCAACTATAAAAATTAGGATAAAAAGAAGAGTAAGATACAATAAATCTCAGAGTTTTCAATGAAGCTCAGTTTCAATTAGATGAGCGAGACTTAGTAGCTTTTTGCTTCTGAATAGTTTTGGTATCTCACTATCCATGGAAACTCAGAAGTGTTGCTATCTTTAGGAACATAGAATCCAGATGATATTATTGACTTTCCTAGTTTAGTTCTTTTTTATTCTTGAACATAGCTTTTAAAGTCTTGGCCGTGGCGCTAAGCACTTTGTTTTCCAGTATTACTACCGGATACATAAATGCCACAGACACTTAATTGGGTGAACCTTTTCGGATTGTGATTCAGCTTTGCCAGAATCCTCAGATAGAGGTGTCCAGAGTTCTTAAGCACACTCTTTTTGCTTTGGATCACGACTTTAACTGCTCAATATCAAGCTTTTTACTTGACACCTTCACACCACAAGCATATAGCTAGGGACACTTTTCATTTGAAGTGCTTAGGCCAAGATTTTGTTTCTTTCAGGCCCTCCTAATCATTGATGCTCAAAGCCTTGGATCCCTTTACCCTTGCCTTTTGGTTTAAAAGGGTTATTGGCTTTTTGCTCTTGCCTTTTGGTTTAAAGAGCTATTGGCTTTTTCTACTTTTTATTTCATTTTCAGCTTGCTCTTTTTTTGCAAGCATATATATATATATATATATATATATATATATATATATATATACATATATATATATATTTCTTGCTTTTTTGCTGCTTTTTGTTGCTTCAAGAATCAATTTTTTTTTTTGAATTTTTCAGATTACCAATAATATTTCTCCTTTTTCATTATTCTTTCAAGAGCCAATATTCTTAATTCCAATTTCAAATATGCACTGTTCATTCATACATTCAGAAAACAAAAACAATGCCACCACATCAAAATAATTGATTATTCTTATTATGAAACTCGAAAATTTATGCATCTCTAATTCTTCTAAAAAAATTCACTATTTTATTCATGTTTAATGATGATAAGAGGAATATTTTATAGCTAATTGGAAAATAAAACTTAATTTCTTATGCTTATGCAATTATTAAATAAAATAAGGGATAAGTATTGTTTTGGTCCCTAACATTTAGGGTCAGAATTAAATTCGTCCCCAATATTATTTTGGATTTAAAATCGTCCCCAACGTTTTATTTGGGAGTAAAATCATCCTTTTGGACGATTTTACCCTTATAGCACAAGACAGACAGAGAGGCAACCTTGCTTCTTCGTTCTTCATTTCTTCTAAGTTTTATTCTTCAGAGAAGAGAGAGAAAAGAGAGTAAAGACTCAGAGAGAGAGAGAAGGAGAGAAAAAAAGTCTCTCCGTCGGCGACACCGACACCCTCCCCCTCGACCTCGCCTCGCCACGCCTCGAATTTCCCCTCGCCCTTGCTTCACTGCGCCTTGCCGTTGCCTCACCTTGCGTTGCCTCACCGCACCTGGACCTCGCCCTCGCCTCTGGTTTTTCGTCGTTGTCGGGGAGGTGGTGGTGGTGGTGGTGGTTGTGTTGCTCACATTTCCAGCATCACCGCCACGCCTCCCTTTCTCTTCCCTCCCTAATATCTACTATCCAGATTTACTACCACCACCACCACCCAACTCCACCGTCACTGCCATCATAGGTAAGTTAAGATTCAAGTTCCTAATTCCTATTCTTATTTATAACAAAGCTTTCTAAATCTGTGGTTGTTGCTGTTGGATTTGAAGAATTTGAAGAAGAAGAAGAAGAAGAAGAAGAAGAAGAAGATCTGAATTGCTTGATGCTGTTGCTTTTTTCATTCTTTTTTGTTTTTTGTTTTTAATTCTAAATCTGTGATTGTTGTTGTTGGATTTGAAGAAGAAGAAGAAGAAGAAGAAGAAGAAGAAGAAGAAGAAGAAGAAGAAGAAGAAGAATAAGAATAAGAAGAAGATCTGAATTACTTGATGCTCTTTCTTTTTTCATTTTTTTGTTGTTTTTTTAATTCTGAATCTGTGGTTGTTGTTGTTGGATTTGAAGAATTTGATGTTTATCACAACCCTTAATTTTCTAAGGTTTGGAATTGTTGTTGTTGTTGTTAATTGTATTTATGGATTTGTAATTTTAAATTTTGTTAATGGGAGAAGAAGGAAGAAGAAGGATTTGTAGTTTTGCATTTTGTTAATGATGGAAGAAGAAGAAGAAGAAGAGTGAACTAGTAAAAAAAGGAGCATTTTTGTCATTTAGAAAAAAAATTATAAAAAAGGATGAATTTAATATCGTTTTAAAACGTTAGGGACAATTTTAAATCCAAAATAATGTTGGGGACGAATTTGATTCTGACCCTGATTATTAGGGACCAAAACAATACTTATCCCATCAAATAATAATAAAGACTTAAATACTACTAATGACCATGTAAACCTAAATATGAGAAACAAGAATTAGAATAAAAGAAATATGAAGGTGGAACTCAACCACCTTAAGCATGGGAGGCACTGGGCTCTTCAAGGGAGAGCTTCTGGCGCTTCAACTCTTCTACCTCACGCCCTTGCTTCTCTTGTTCCTTGACCAGTTTGCAAATCATGCTAGTCTGATCTTTCTGCTCCTTTCTTAGTGGATCCTAGGTGGTTTGTTGTTACATCACAGATGCTTTCAACTGATCCCAATATTCAATTAGAGGGATCTCTTGGGGAGGCTCAGGTGCCTTCCTTTTGGGATGATCCTCTGGTACCTGAGAGCTTTCCATCACCTGCTTGGTGATTGGGCTTTCCACTAGAATGAATGTATCCACGTGAATCAGGACTTTAGCCTCTTGGCATAGGCGAAAGATAAGATTTGGATAGGCCAGCCTAACATGAGTAGACATCCTATTTACCAACTTTTACATCTCACAGGGGATTATTTGGTGAACTTCTACCTTATTCCCCACCATGATGCAGTAAATCATCACAGCTCTCTGAATAGTGACTTTAGAGCAGTTACTAGTAGGGAGTATAGAATGCTCAATGAAGTCTAGCTATCCTCTAGCAATTGGCTTGAGGTCCATTCTTTTCAGCTGGTTTGGTTTGCCTTCTGTGTCCTCAATCCATTGAGTTCCAAGCAGGCATATGTACACTAGGACTTGATTTAACTTTGGGTTGGCTACCACTGGTGGACGAAATTGTGATTCAAATTCTTGTATCATTTGTGATCAATGTTCTAATTATGGCTCTGGTGGAATTCACAACTCCGTTCAACTAACCAGCAAGTGTACTGGGTCGTCCAAGTAATAACCTTACGTGAGTAAGGGTCGAATCCATAGAGATTGTTGGTATGAAGCAAGCTATGGTCACCTCGTAGATCTCAGTTAGGCAGATTAAAATAGTTTATGGTTTTCGAATATAAAATAAAAAGAAAAATAAAAAGGATAGAAATACTTATGCAGATTCTTTGGTGGGAATTTCAGATAAGCGGAATGGAGATGCTGTAGAGCTCTCGGACGCCTGCCTTCCTACTGCTTCTACTCAATCCTTCTTACTCCTTTCCATGGCAAGCTTTATGTAGGGCATCACCGTTGTCAGTGGCTACATCCCATCCTCGCAGTGAAAGCTAATGCTCACGCACTCTGTCACAGTACGGCCAATCACCGGTCGGTTCCCTCCCCTACTGGAATAGAATCCCTCTTTTGTGTCTGTCACTAACGCCCAGCAGGTTACAGGTTTGAAGCTCGTCACAGTCACTCAATCCTAGAATCCTACTCGGAATACCATAGACAAGGTTTAGACTTTCCGGATCCTCATGAATGCCGCCATCTATCCAACTTATACCACGAAGATTCTGTTGGGGAATCTAAGAGATACACATTCAAGCCTTGTTGCATGCAGAACGGAAGTGGTTGTCAATCACGTGTGTTCATAGGTGAGAATAGTAATGAGGGTTATCTAACTCATCATCATTCATCATGTTCTTGAGTACGAATGAATATCTTGGAATAAGAATAAGATAGAGAATTGAATAAGAGAAAATAGAACTTCATTAATCTTTGAGGTACAGCAGAGCTCCACACCCTTAATCTATGGTGTGCAGAAACTCCACCGTTGAAAATACATAAGTGAAAGAGGTCCAGGCATGGCCGAATGGCCAGCCCCCTAAAACGTGATCAATAGTCTCTTAGGATGAAGAATAAAACAAAACTGAGACCAAAGATGTCTAATACATCAATAATTCATCCTATTTATAATAAACTAGCTCCTAGGGTTTACATGAGTAAGTAATTGATGCATAAATCCACTTCCGGGGCCCACTTGGTGTATGCTTGGGCTGAGCTTGATCTATCCACGAGCTGAGGCTTCTCTTGGAGTTGAATTTCGAGTTATGATGTGTTTTGGGCGTTCAACTCCGGATAATGACGTTTTTCTGGCGTTTAACTCCAGAAAGGAGCGTGTACTTGGCGTTCAACGCCAAGTTGCGTCGTCATTCTTCGAATAAAGTATAGACTATTATATATTGCTGGAAAGCCCTGGATGTCTACTTTCCAACGCCATTGAGAGCGCGCCAATTGGAGTTCTGTAGCTCCAGAAAATTTATTTCGAGTGTAGGGGGGTCAGGATCCAACAGCATCAGCAGTCCTTTTGTCAGCCTTTTTCAGAGTTTTGCTCAAATCCCTCAATTTCAGTCAGAATTTACCTGAAATCACAGAAAAACACACAAACTCATAGTAAAGTCCAGAAATGTGAATTTAACATAAAAACTAAGGAAAACATCCCTAAAAGTAGCTCAAACTTACTAAAAACTATATAAAAACAATGCCAAAAAGCGTATAAATTATCCGCTCATCACAACACCAAACTTAAATTGTTGCTTGTCCCCAAGCAACTGATAATCAAATAGGATAAAAAGAAGAGAATATACTATAAAGTCCAAAATATCAATGAATATTAATTTAATTACATGAGCGGGACTTGTAGCTTTTTGCTTCTGAACAGTTTTGGCATCTTACTTTTTCCTTTGTAGTTTAGAGGTATTGGCGTCTCTGGGGGAACTTAGAATTTCAGATAGTGTTATTGACTTCCCTAGTTAAGCATGTTGATTCTTGAACACAGCTACTTATGAGTCTTGGCTGTGGCCCTAAGCACTTTGTCTTCCAGTATTACCACCGGATACACAAATGCCACAGACACATAACTGGGTGAACCTTTTCAGATTGTGACTTAGCTTTGCTAAAGTCCCCAGTTAGTGGTGTCCAGAGCTCTTAAGCACACTCTTTAGCTTTAGATCACGACTTTAACCATTCAGTCTCAAGCTTTTCACTTGGACCTTCATGACACAAGCACATGGTTAGGGACAGCTTGATTTAGCCGCTTAGGCCTGGATTTATTTTCCTTGGGCCCTCCTATCCAGTAATACTCAAAGCCTTGGATCCTTGCTTTAAAATTTTCGCCCCTTTTTTTTTTTTGCTGCTTTTTCTTGCTTCAAGAATCAATTTCATGATGTTTTTCAGATCATCAATAACATTTCTCTTTGTTCATCATTCTTTCAAGAACCAACAATTTTAAACACTCATAAACAACAAGATCAAAAGACATATGCACTGTTCATTCATTCATTCAGAAATCAAAAGTATTGTCACCACATCAATATAATTAAACTAAATTCAATAATAATTTCGAAAATTATGTACTTCTTGTTCTTTTGAATTAAAACATTTTTCTTTAAGAGAGGTGAAGGACTAATGGATTTTATTCATAGCTTTAAGGCATGGTTACATACTAATGATCATGAAATAAAGACACAAAACATAGATAAACACAATAATTAAAAACCGAAAACAGAAAGAAATAAAGAACAAGGAATGAATCCACCTTTAGTGGCGTCTTCTTCTTGAAGGACCAATGATGTTCTTCAATTCTTCTATGTCCCTTCCTTGCCTTTGTTGCTCCTCCCTCATTGCTCTTTGATCTTCTCTTATTTCTTGGAGAGTGAGGGCGTGTTCATGGTGTTCCACCCTTAGTTGTTCCACATTATGGCTCAAATCCTCTAAAGAGGTACTGAGTTGCTCCCAATAGTTGTTGGGAGGAAAGTGCATTCCATGAGGCATCTGTTGATGATGAACTTCCTCATGTTCTCCTTGGGGGCCGTGAGGAACTTCCCTTGTTTGCTCCATCCTTTTCTTGGTGATGGGCTTGTCTTCTTCAATGGAGACATCTCCATCTATGACAACTCCGGCTGAATAACATAGATGGCATATGAGGTGGGGGAAGGCTAGCCGTGCCATGTATGAAGGCTTGTCAGCTATTTTGTAGAGTTCATTGGATATGACTTCATGAACCTCTACTTCCTCTCCAATCATGATGCTATGAATCATGATGGCCCGATCCACAGTAACTTCAGATCGGTTGCTTGTAGGGATGATGGATCTTTGGATGAACTCCAACCATCCTCTAGCTACAGGCTTGAGGTCCAGTCTTCTTAGTTGGACTGGTTTGCCTTTGGAGTCTACTCTCCATTGGGCGCCTTCCACACAAATGTCCATTAGGACTTGGTCCAACCTTTGATCAAAGTTGACCCTTCTAGTGTAGGGGTGTTCATCTCCTTGCATCATAGGTAAATGAAACGCCAACCTTACATTTTCCGGACTAAAATCCAAGTATTTCCCCTAACCATTGTGAGATAATTCTTTGGATTCGGGTTCATACTTTGATCATGGTTTCTAGTGATCCATGCATTGGCATAGAACTCTTGAACCATTAAAATTCCAATTTGTTGTATGGGGTTGGCTATGACTTCCCAACCTCTTCTTTGAATTTCATGTCGGATTTCCGGATACTCATTCTTCTTGAGTTTGAAAGGGACCTCATGGATCACTTTCTTCTTTGCCACAACATCATAGAAGTGGTCTTGGTGGCTCTTGGAGATGAATCTCTCCTTCTCCCATGACTCGGAAGTGGAAGCTTTTGCCTTCCCTTTTCCTTTTCTTGAGGAAACTCCAGTCTTAGGTGCCATTGATGGTGAATGAAAAATAAAAAGCTTAGGCTTTTTACCACACCAAACTTAAAATTTGCTCGTCCTCGAGCAAGAAAGAAAAGAATAGTAGAAGAAGAAGAAGAGAATATTGAAGGAGAGGGAGAAGAGTGGGTTCGGCTATATGAGAGAAGAAGGGGTTTGTGTTGTGTGAAAATGAAGAAGAAAGGAAAGGTATTTATAGGGAGAGGGGGGGTTGGGTTTCGGCCATTTTGGGTGGGCATGGGTGGGAAATTGAATTTGAAAGTAGTGGGGGTAGGTGGGGTATATGGGGAAGAGGGGTTGATGTGAATGGTGGATGGGGTAATTGGGAAGAGGAATTGAGGTGATAGGTGAAGGTTTTTGTGAAGTGTGCCATTGAGAATGAGATTTGGATTAGGAGAGTGTGATTAGGATTAAAAGAAAAGGTAGGTGGGGATCCTGTGGGGTCCACAGATCCTGAGGTGGGGATCCTGTGGGGTCCACAGATCCTGAGGTGAAAAGAAATACCATTCCTTCACCCTATAGGCATGTAACATGCCTTCATGCATCATCCTGGCGTTCAAACGCCCATTGGTGCATGTTCTGGGCATTAAACGCTCATGTAATGCATGTTTCTGGCGTTGAACGCCAGTTTCATGCTTGTTTCTGGCGTTCAGTGATGACAAGTCATCATATACCCTTTTTTCAAGCTAATCTCACTTGTTTTGTTAGCATTTATGCACTTTCTTGCATCCTAAGTAAGTGATTTGGAGTGAAAATGCACAACTTCTCTAAATCAAGCAACCACTATGAAATTAATGTTAAATCATGAGGTTTAAGCTAATTTTAATTGCATTTTAATTGATTTATAAGCCTCTTGAAATTAGTGATACTTTGAGTGGTTGTTTGGTTTATTATAGGTGAAGAAAAGAAAAGAAAATGAAAAACGTGGCCTAAGAAGCGTGACACAAGAAAAGGAAAGCGTGGCCAAAGGGGAGAGAAGCGTGCCGCATCACAATGGAGGAAGCAACCTTGCCCTCCACAAGGGCAGACTGCCCTCTAGGAGGGCAGCATTAAGTGACCAAGCAAGCAAAGGCAACCCTGCCCTGCCCACTCTAAGGGCAGAGCACAAAATGGTGCCTTGGAGCCAAGAGAAGCAAACTCTGCCCTGCCCTTGTGGAGAGCAGGATCGGGCTCTCAAAGGAAAGAAATCCAAGGAAAAATAGCTCCCATGCAAGCCACAAGGTTCGAACAAAGAACTATGAGGAAGCCAAGCTTTGAGACCAACTAGCGTGCCAAGAAATCAAAAGAAAAAGTAGCGTGTTTGCAAGCCACCAGGATCGAACCCACGACGTGAAGGAAGGATCCTGCCCTGCCCTTGGCGCGGGCAGGGCAGCAATTGAACTAGGCGCATTAATTTCAAAATCTTGGCGCACCAAATTTGCTACCTGGCGCACCAAACACTCATCCTGGCAAGCACCTGGCGCGCGCGTCTCATCCATGGCGCACCAAACCGTTTCTGCCCTGCCCTTGGCGCGGGCAGGGCAGCCTCCCACGCACCAACGCGCATCCTGGCGCGCCAAATTTCTTCCTGGCGCACCAAATTTCCTTCTGGCAGCACCATCCGCACGCACGCTCGTCCTTGGCGCATCAACCTTTCTCGCCCTGCCCTTGGCGCGGGCAGGGCAGCCTCTGGCGCACCACACTCGTGCTAGGCGCGCACCAACTCGCACCAGAATCGCACATGGCCGCACCAACTCCAAGCATCAAGCATCAATTTTCTGCCCTGCCCTCCACAAGGGCAGGGCAGCCTCCTGGGAGTGGTTTTTGGGCCAAAATTCAAATTAAAAATTAATTTGAATTCATTTCTTCACCAATCCAAAAGCCCATCCAAATCCCATTATCCAAGAATAGAAAGTGTATAAATAGGACTTAGTTTGATGTAATTAGGACCCTTTTTTTTGAACCTTTGGCTTAGCTTTTGAATTTTGCACTTTCTTTTGAGCTTTGAATTTTAGCAACTTTTCTTGAGAGACTTGTCCGAGCACCAAGAGGATCAAGGGAGAATTGATTGATCTCCTTCCTCAATTCCCTTGGGCAATTCTACTCTTCTGTTTTCTGAGTATTGGGTGTGTGAAATTGGGGAAATTCTGTCCCAATTCCCATTCAAGCTCTTTGCACTTGTTTTCTGCATAATTGAATTTAAATTATGTTATTCAATTGCTTCTTCTTTAATTTTCTGTTAATTACTTTGTGAACTTGGATCTAGGAAGGCAAATAGAGATCTAGGCTCTGCTACCTAGTCTCTTGGGATCCTGAGATCACAATTCACTCTGGGTTCTTCTGTGAACCTCTGCTACATTTCATTTAAATTCTGTTTGAATGCTACTTGTTGCTAATTTACTTTCTGCTCAACCATTTACTGCAATTTACCTCTTCTTTGTTTAGATCTTGCAATCCCATTCCTCAATTCCCTTTTATATTCAAGCCATTTATCTTTCTTGCCATTTAAGTTACTGCAATTTAAGTTTCTTGCACTTTAAGTTTCAGTCATTTACTTTCTTGCTATTTAAGATTCTGCACTTTACAATTCTGTTCTTCAATTTACTGCACTTTTCCCTTCCCCCTTTACATTTACTGTAATTTACTTTCTGTTAAACACAAATCACTCAACCAAAACTTGATTCGCTTGACTAAATCACCCACTGAACTAAAATTGCTCAATCCTTCAATCCCTGTGGGATCGACCTCACTCATGTGAGTTATTATTACTTGATGCGACCCGGTACACTTGCCGGTGAGTTTTGTGTTGGATCGTTTTCCACACATCAAGTTTTTGGCGCCGTTGCCAGGGATTGAAACAGATTGACAATGATTAAGTGAAGTGGAGATCTAGATTAAGCATTTTTTTCTTTTCTGTTATTCTAACTCTTACTAACACACTAACTGTTTGAGAGATTGCCTCAATTAACTCACTAACAAATTACCTCAAGTAAACTGTATCTAATTCTCAAGTGTGTGGTTGTTTGGTCATCCTGATTGATTGCATATCACAGGAAATCAAGTCCCTACAGACAAATGAGATCGTGATATGAAGCCACCCCTCATTACACTCATCAAGAACAATTGTTCTTTTGATGGAAGTCTATCGGAAGATCCTCAGCAGCACATAACCACTTTCCTAAAGACCTGTAATGCAGTCAGAACCGATGGATCAGATCGTGACACTTATAAGATTCTGTTATTTCCCTTCTCATTGAAGGGTGAAGCTGTACAATGGTTTGAAACTTTTCCCCAAGGAAGTATCACTAGTTGGGATGATTTGGTCACCAAATTCCTGGCCAAATTTACCTCATCCAAACAGATCATCCAGCTGAAAGAGGAGGAACATCTATTCACACAAGGAAATGAAGAACCACTCTTCAAGGCCTGGGAGAGATACAAGAAAGCAACTGATAAAGTAGGCTTCCGAGCTTTCTATGAAGGATTAACCCCAGAAACAAGAAAAGCAGTGGACTATTTCTCAGATGGCTTACTCAAAGCAACAACAAATGCTCAAGGAATCACTGACTTCAATGACAAAGGAGTCAGCAACCAACATCCATCTGAGAAACCACATAATGCAAGCTCAGAAAAAGAAGTGGAAAATATTGAAGAGGTGAATGCGTTCAAGGACCAAAACAAACAGATGCACCATCAACCGCAGCAAAACATAGAGTTGTCTGCTACAGTAAACGCTAAATTTCCACCATGGAGACCTCATTCTTATCTGAGAATGAGGGAGTCTCAACATCAAGAACAAGGAAGTTGCTACCAGGACAATTCCATGACCACAACCAATCAACATCCCCCACCCACTAATACCACCCAAAGCCAATACCCACAACACAGACACTTCCAAACCCATCTTAACTGGAGAAGGGGTGAGTACCAAAATCACAGACCAAGAGAATTCCATTACAACAACCCAAACTTCATAAACCATCAAAAACACCATTACAGCAATAACAACCACTACATGCCGCCACCACACTCACCCTTCCCACCTTCAACATGCCATAACCATCCGACCTTACAAGACTCTCAAAGAATCACAAACTTGGAGATCCTAATGGAGAGAATGATGAAACATCAAGAGGAAACAACTAGGAACCAAGAGATGTTAATGAGAGGACTTGAGGAGCAGATAGCCCAAGTGGCAAAACACTTCGCAGAAATGGGAGAGAAGAAACCAAATACTTTCTTCAAAACCAGTAAAGATAGACCAACCAATAACGAAGATGCTACAAAGAAGGAAGGATGGAAAAGGATCATAGGAGACAATGAAAAAGGAAGTACCAGTCAAGAAAAACACAACAGAGAATTCCTTCAAAAAGAGACAACAGAGAAAACTAAAGACAAGCAGAAAATCTCCACTGGAAAGTTTTCACTAGGGGATCGAGTGATGATCAATAGTCAAGCCATGAAGGTGTCCCCACAGTTGCATGAACACTACACTGTGACCAAGATCCTTCCACAAGAATCTATAGAAGTCATCAAAGAGGAAACCGGAAGGAGATTCACAGTGAAGACAGACAAGCTAAGGCACTATGATTTTCAACCTCCATGATGAGCAGAAAATGAAGATGTCAAGCTAATGACAATAAAAGAGCGCTTGTTGGGAGGCAACCCAACCTGAGGTAGTTTCTTTTCATAGCTTGTTTTCAATAAAAATGTTGAACAATTGGTATGTATTGCAAGGAGCTAAGTTTGGTGTTGCACACCAAAACAATTTGATGGAGAATGAGAACTTTTAAGTTTGGTGTTCCACCAAAAATTTCATTTAACACATTCTCATCTCTTGCATGATTCTAGCTCCAAGCAAGCAAACATATTATTCAACTGTTAAATTGTTTTCTAGCTTTTGTTTCATTTAACCTTTAGCAAGGATACATGGTTTCACTTATGGTTAATTTGGTACATCTGAGACAGTGGCAAGACAATTAAGTTTGGTGTTCATACACCAAAATCAATCCAAGAGCCACACTCAGTATTATGCTTACTAACCATGTAATTAAGGGCTTGAGAATCAAGCAACTTTGAGAACTATGCAGGATATAAGCCAACATTTGAAGACATTATGCATTGTAACTCAAAGAGGACATAGCAGAAAGAAAAATCAAAGGGCTGCAACTTCAAAGGTTGTATCTGAACTTAATCCTTGCTGCTGTGTGATGTTTCGAATCTGGAAGCCATTGTATTTCTTGCTAAAGTGTTCATTTAGCTACAAGTGAAATTGTTTGTGAAAATGTCAAGTTTGCATAATGCTTGTATCCATCACTTAGCTTTAAATATTGCTTTGTTTTCCATATGCTTAAATAAAAGAGTTTGGTTTGAATTGAAAAGTAAAATATCCAATGTTGCATGAGTATGAATGGAAGTTGGTGGTGGCATATGTGTTTGATTAAATGCATGACTCATGGAATAAGTGTTGCATAATATCATTCTCATTAATTGTGAGTTAGCTTGCTGTTACAAAGACTTTTATTAAGAATGAAACAACCCTTGGTAACAAAAACAGAAAAAAAAAAAGAGAAAGAAAAAGCCAAAATGGCAAGAAAAACAAAGAATAAAGGTTGGACACCAATGGCTTGAACCTTAGGACAAATGCCTGTGGTGTTCTTGTACTGAGATCTGCTTGGATGAGTAAATTCTAAGGGGTATTTTGAAACCCGGTCACTTAGATCAACTGATTTGGGATGGCCAATTGAAAATCCACAATAAAGAGCAACTCAGATACAAAGCACTTAGTGATCCAAAGAGATGCTGGGCATCAATGATCCTAGGAAGAATTAATGAGCTAAGTGTCTGTGGTGGAAGGATGTTGAGCAAAAGAAAAGAAAATAAAGCCAAAGGCTATGCTGCAGCATTTGACACCCAACCTATAAAAGAGTAATAAGCTTGTTTAAGCTTTGTAAGCTAAGAAAAGTTATCAAGGGAGTGAGTAAAAAGTGAGTCTTATAACAGCAAGTTTAGCAAACTTTTGATGCAAAATGTGTATTATGCAGCAGCAACAATAAATGAGTGTCATTGTCTGCATAAATGCTCTATAGACCAAGTTCTGCTATCTGCATAATAAGGATATATACACTCTTCTTATTCATTCCATTTTCTCTTAGTTTTGATGCTTGCTTGGGGACAAGCAAGGTTTAAGTTTGGTGTTGTGATGACAAGTCATCATATACCCTTTTTTCAAGCTAATCTCACTTGTTTTTTTAGCATTTATGCACTTTCTTGCATCCTAAGTAAGTGATTTGGAGTGAAAATGCACAACTTCTCTAAATCAAGCAACCACTATGAAATTAATGTTAAATCATGAGGTTTAAGCTAATTTTAATTGCATTTTAATTGATTTATAAGCCTCTTGAAATTAGTGATACTTTGAGTGGTTGTTTGGTTTATTATAGGTGAAGAAAAGAAAAGAAAATGAAAAGCGTGGCCTAAGAAGCGTGACACAAGAAAAGGAAAGCGTGGCCAAAGGGGAGAGAAGCGTGCCGCATCACAATGGAGGAAGCAACCTTGCCCTCCACAAGGGCAGACTGCCCTCTAGGAGGGCAGCATTAAGTGACCAAGCAAGCAAAGGCAACCCTGCCCTGCCCACTCTAAGGGCAGAGCACAAAATGGTGCCTTGGAGCCAAGAGAAGCAAACTCTGCCCTGCCCTTGTGGAGAGCAGGATCGGGCTCTCAAAGGAAAGAAATCCAAGGAAAAATAGCTCCCATGCAAGCCACAAGGTTCGAACAAAGAACCATGAGGAAGCCAAGCTTTGAGACCAACTAGCGTGCCAAGAAATCAAAAGAAAAAGTAGCGTGTTTGCAAGCCACCAGGATCGAACCCACGACGTGAAGGAAGGATCCTGCCCTGCCCTTGGCGCGGGCAGGGCAGCAATTAAACTAGGCGCATCAATTTCAAAATCTTGGCGCACCAAATTTGCTTCCTGGCGCACCAAACACTCATCCTGGCAAGCACCTGGCGCGCGCGTCTCATCCATAGCGCACCTAACCGTTTCTGCCCTGCCCTTGGCGCGGGCAGGGCAGCCTCCCACGCACCAACGCGCATCCTGGCGCGCCAAATTTCTTCCTGGCGCACCAAATTTCCTTCTGGCAGCACCATCCGCACGCACGCTCGTCCTTGGCGCATCAACCTTTCTCGCCCTGCCCTTGGCGCGGGCAGGGCAGCCTCTGGCGCACCACACTCGTGCTAGGCGCACACCAACTCGCACCAGAATCGCACATGGCCGCACCAACTCCAAGCATCAAGCATCAATTTTCTGCCCTGCCCTCCACAAGGGCAGGGCAGCCTCCTGGGAGTGGTTTTTGGGCCAAAATTCAAATTAAAAATTAATTTGAATTCATTTCTTCACCAATCCAAAAGCCCATCCAAATCCCATTATCCAAGAATAGAAAGTGTATAAATAGGACTTAGTTTGATGTAATTAGGACCCTTTTTTTTGAACCTTTGGCTTAGCTTTTGAATTTTGCACTTTCTTTTGAGCTTTGAATTTTAGCAACTTTTCTTGAGAGACTTGTCCGAGCACCAAGAGGATCAAGGGAGAATTGATTGATCTCCTTCCTCAATTCCCTTGGGCAATTCTACTCTTCTGTTTTCTGAGTATTGGGTGTGTGAAATTGGGGAAATTCTGTCCCAATTCCCATTCAAGCTCTTTGCACTTGTTTTCTGCATAATTGAATTTAAATTCTATTATTCAATTGCTTCTTCTTTAATTTTCTGTTAATTACTTTGTGAACTTGGATCTAGGAAGGCAAATAGAGATCTAGGCTCTGCTACCTAGTCTCTTGGGATCCTGAGATCACAATTCACTCTGGGTTCTTCTGTGAACCTCTGCTACATTTCATTTAAATTCTGTTTGAATGCTACTTGTTGCTGATTTACTTTCTGCTCAACCATTTACTGCAATTTACCTCTTCTTTGTTTAGATCTTGCAATCCCATTCCTCAATTCCCTTTTATATTCAAGCCATTTATCATTCTTGCCATTTAAGTTACTGCAATTTAAGTTTCTTGCACTTTAAGTTTCAGTCATTTACTTTCTTGCTATTTAAGATTCTGCACTTTACAATTCTGTTCTTCAATTTACTGCACTTTTCCCTTCCCCCTTTACATTTACTGTAATTTACTTTCTGTTAAACACAAATCACTCAACCAAAACTTGATTCGCTTGACTAAATCACCCACTGAACTAAAATTGCTCAATCCTTCAATCCCTGTGGGATCGACCTCACTCATGTGAGTTATTATTACTTGATGCGACCCGGTACACTTGCCGGTGAGTTTTGTGTTGGATCGTTTTCCACACATCATTCAGCGCCGATTGTCCTCTGTGTGCGCATCCTGGCGTTTAACGCCAGGTTGTTGCTTGTTTTGGGCGTTCAGCGCCAGAATGATGCTCTGTTCTGGCGTTGAACGCCAGATAGATGCTCTGTTCTCATGGAGCCACAAGGTGATCAGGTCAATTTAAGTGTGGTATTCCCAACACCAAACTTAGAGTTTGGATATGGGGTATGAACACCAAACTTAGAGTTTGGTTGTGGCCTCACAACACCAAACTTAGAGTTTGACTGTGTGGGCTCTTCTTGACTCTGAACTGAGAGAAGCTCTTCATGCTTACTCTCTTTTGTCACAGAGGGATGGTCATGTGCCTTAAACACAAGGTAGTCCCCATTCAATTGAAGGACTAACTCACCTCTGTTGACATCTATTACAGCTCCTGCTGTGGCTAGGAAAGGTCTTCCTAGGATGATGCATTCATCATCTTCCTTCCTAGTGTCTAGGATTATAAAATCAGTGGGGATGTAAAGGCCTTCAACCCTTACTAGCACGTCCTCCACTATTCCATAAGCTTGTCTTATGGACTTGTCTGCCAATTGTAGTGAGAACAAGGCAGGTTGCACCTCAATGATCCCCAGCTTCTCCATTACAGAGAGTGGCATAAGATTTATCCCTGACCCCAGATCACATAGAGCTTTTTCAAAGCTCATGGTGCCAATGGTGCAAGGTATTAAGAACTTGCCAGGATCTTGTTTCTTTTGAGGTAGAGTTCTCTGAATCCAAGTATCTAGTTCACTAATGAGCAAGGGAGGTTCACTTTCCCAAGTCTCATTACCAAACAGCTTGGCATTCAGTTTCATGATAGCTCCTAAATATAGAGCAGCTTGCTCTCCAGTCACATCTTCATCCTCTTCAGAGGAAGAATAGTCTTCAGAGCTCATGAATGGCAGAAGGAGATTTAATGGAATCTCTATGGTCTCTAGATGAGCCTCAGATTCCTCTGGATCCTTAATAGGAAACTCCTTCTTGCTTGAGGAACGTCCCAGGAGGTCTTCCTCACTGGGATTTTCGTCCTCCTCCTCCCTTGTGCATTCGGCCACTTTGATCACATCAATGGCCTTGCACTCTCCTTTTGGATTTTCTTCTGTATTGCTTGGGAGAATACTGGGAGGAGTTTCAATGACTTTCTTACTCAGCTGGCCCATTTGTGCTTCCAGATTTCTAATGGAAGATCTGGTTTCATTCATGAAACTGAAAGTGGCCTTTGACAGATCAGAGACTATATTAGCTAGATTAGAAGTGTTTTGTTCAGAATTCTCTGTCTGTTGCTGAGAAGATGATGGATATGGCTTACTAATGTTCAGCCTATTGCGTCCACCATTATTAAAACCTTGTTGAGGTTTTTGTTGATCCTTCCAGGAGAAATTTGGATGATTTCTCCATGATGAGTTGTAGGTGTTTCCATAAGGTTCACCTAAGTAATTAACCTCTGCCATGGCAGGGTTCTCAGGATCATAAGCTTCTTCAGAAGCTGCCTCTCTATTACTGTTGGATGCATGTTGCAAGCCATTCAGATTTTGAGAGATCATGTTGACCTGTTGAGTCAACACTTTGTTCTGAGCCAATATGGCATTCAGAGCATCAATTTCAAGAACTCCTTTCTTCTGAGGTACCCCATTGTTCACGGAATTCCTCTCAGAAGTGTACATGAATTGGTTGTTTGCAACCATATCAATGAGTTCTTGAGCCTCTCCAGGCGTTTTCTTCAGGTGAATAGATCCACCTGCAGAATGGTCCAATGACATTTTCGAAAATTCAGAGAGACCATAATAGAATATATCTAATATGGTCCATTCTGAAAACATGTCAGATGGACATCTTTTAGTCAGCTGCTTGTATCTTTCCCAAGCTTCATAGAGGGATTCACCATCTTTTTGTTTGAAGGTTTGAACATCCACTCTCAGCTTGCTCAGCTTTTGAGGAGGAAAGAATTTATCTAAGAATGCAGTGACAAGCTTATCCCATGAGTCCAGGCTATCCTTGGGTTGTGAATCCAACCATACTCTAGCTCTGTCTCTTACAGCAAAAGGGAAAAGCATGAGTCTGTAGACTTCAGGATCAACTCCATTCGTCTTTACAGTCTCACAGATCTGCAAGAATTCAGTTAAAAACTGATAGGGATCTTCAGATGGAAGTCCATAAAACTTGCAGTTTTGTTGCATTAAAGCAACTAGTTGAGGCTTAAGCTCAAAGTTATTGGCTCCAATGGCAGGAATGGAGATGCTTCTTCCATCAAACTTGGACGTTGGTTTTGTGAAGTCACCAAGCATTCTCCTTGCATTATTATTATTATTTTCGGCCATCTCCTTCTCTTGTTCGAAAATTTCTGAAAGATTGTTTCTGGATTGTTGTAATTTAGCTTCTCTTAATTTTCTCTTCAGAGTCCTTTCAGGTTCTGGATCAATTTCAACAAGAGTGCCTTTATCCTTGTTCCTGCTCATATGAAAGAGAAGAAAACAAGAAAAGAAAAAGGAATCCTCTATGTCACAGTATAGAGCTTCCTTTATGTTAGTAGAAAAAGAAGGGGTAGAAGATAGAGGAATGGATTTCGGATTTATGGATGAAGATAAGTGAGGAGAAGTGTTAGTAATTAAATAATTAAATAGAAGAAGAAAGGAGAAGAGAAATTTCGAAAATAATTTTTGAAAAAGAGGTTAGTGATTTTCGAAAATTAGAAATAGAATGTAATTAAAATTAAACATGAAACAATTAATTAATTAAAAAGAATTTTTGAAAAAGAAAGAGATATTTTCGAAAATTAAAAAGGGAAAAGTAGTTAGGTGGTTTTGAAAAAGATAAAAAACAAACAACAAGTTAGTTAGTTGATTGAAAAAGATTTGAAATCAAATTTGAAAAAGATAAGAAGATAGTAAGTTAGATAAGATATTTTGAAATCAAATTTTGAAAAAGATAAAATTTTTTTTTTTTTGGAAAAGATAAAATAAAAGATAAAAAGATTTAATTTAAAAATTTTGAAATTATTTACTTCACTAACAAGAAACTACAAGATAAGATTCTAGAACTTAAAGATTGAACATTTCTTAATAAGAAAGTAACAAACTTCAAATTTTTTGAACCAATCACATTAATTGTTAGCTAATTTTCGAAAATTACATATAAAGATAAGAAAAAGATTTTGAAAATATTTTGAAAAAGATTTTTGAAATTTTCGAAAAATAGAAAAAAATGAAAAAGATATGATTTTTGAAAAAGATTTTGAAAAGATAAGAATTTTAAAATTGAAATTTTGACTTGACTTGTAAGAAACAACTAATTTTGAAAATTTTTGACCAAGTCAACCCAAGATTTCGAAAATTTGGAGGAAAATAAGGAAAAGATATTTTTTTTTTTTGATTTTTGAATTTTTAATTATGAAAGAGAAAGACAACAAAAACACTTTATGCATGAAATTTTTGGATCAAAACAATGAATGCATGCAAGAATGCTATGAATGTCAAGATGAACACCAAGAACACTTTGAAGATCATGATGAACATCAAGAACATAATTTTGAAAAAATTTTTAATGCAAAGAAAACATGCAAGACACCAAACTTAGAAATCTTTAATGCATGAAAAATATGAATGCAAAAATGCACATGAAAAACAAGAAAAGACACAAAACAAGAAAACATCAAGATCAAACAAGAAGACTTATCAAGAACAACTTGAAGATCATGAAGAACACTATGAATGCAAGGATTTTTCGAAAAATGCAAGAAAAATTTTTAAACTCATGCAATTGACACCAAACTTAAAAATTGACTCAAGACTCAAACAAGAAGCACAAAATATTTTTGGATTTTATGATTTTCTAATTTTTTTGTATTTTTATTAATTTTTTCGAAAAACATTTTTGGAAAAACGAAAAAGAAAAGAAAATTTTTGAAAAAATTTTTGAAAAGAAAATTACCTAATCTGAGCAACAAGATGAACCGTCAGTTGTCCATACTCGAACAATCCCCGGCAACGGCGCCAAAAACTTGGTGGACGAAATTGTGATCACATGTTATTTGTTTATAAAGGATGTTTACTCTTAGGGCACTGTTTATTTTCTTCACAACTCTGTTCAACTAACCAGCAAGTGTACTGGGTCGTCCAAGTAATAACCTTACGTGAGTAAGGGTCGAATCCACAGAGATTGTTGGTATGAAGCAAGCTATGGTCACCTCGTAGATCTCAGTTAGGCAGATTAAAATAGTTTATGGTTTTCGAATATAAAATAAAAAGAAAAATAAAAAGGATAGAAATACTTATGCAGATTCTTTGGTGGGAATTTCAGATAAGCGGAATGGAGATGCTGTAGAGCTCTCGGACGCCTGCCTTCCTACTGCTTCTACTCAATCCTTCTTACTCCTTTCCATGGCAAGCTTTATGTAGGGCATCACCGTTGTCAGTGGCTACATCCCATCCTCGCAGTGAAAGCTAATGCTCACGCACTCTGTCACAGTACGGCCAATCACCGGTCGGTTCCCTCCCCTACTGGAATAGAATCCCTCTTTTGCGTCTGTCACTAACGCCCAGCAGGTTACAGGTTTGAAGCTCGTCACAGTCACTCAATCCTAGAATCCTACTCGGAATACCATAGACAAGGTTTAGACTTTCCGGATCCTCATGAATGCCGCCATCTATCCAACTTATACCACGAAGATTATGTTGGGGAATCTAAGAGATACACATTCAAGCCTTGTTGCATGCAGAACGGAAGTGGTTGTCAATCACGTGTGTTCATAGGTGAGAATAGTAATGAGGGTTATCTAACTCATCATCATTCATCATGTTCTTGAGTACGAATGAATATCTTGGAATAAGAATAAGATAGAGAATTGAATAAGAGAAAATAGAACTTCATTAATCTTTGAGGTACAGCAGAGCTCCACACCCTTAATCTATGGTGTGCAGAAACTCCACCGTTGAAAATACATAAGTGAAAGAGGTCCAGGCATGGCCGAATGGCCAGCCCCCTAAAACGTGATCAATAGTCTCTTAGGATGAAGAATAAAACAAAACTGAGACCAAAGATGTCTAATACATCAATAATTCATCCTATTTATAATAAACTAGCTCCTAGGGTTTACATGAGTAAGTAATTGATGCATAAATCCACTTCCGGGGCCCACTTGGTGTATGCTTGGGCTGAGCTTGATCTATCCACGAGCTGAGGCTTCTCTTGGAGTTGAATTTCGAGTTATGATGTGTTTTGGGCGTTCAACTCCGGATAATGACGTTTTTCTGGCGTTTAACTCCAGAAAGGAGCGTGTACTTGGCGTTCAACGCCAAGTTGCGTCGTCATTCTTCGAATAAAGTATGGACTATTATATATTGCTGGAAAGCCCTGGATGTCTACTTTCCAACGCCGTTGAGAGCGCGCCAATTGGAGTTCTATAGCTCCAGAAAATCCATTTCGAGTGCAGGGAGGTCAGGATCCAACAGCATCAGCAGTCCTTTTGTCAGCCTTTTTCAGAGTTTTGCTCAAATCCCTCAATTTCAGTCAGAATTTACCTGAAATCACAGAAAAACACACAAACTCATAGTAAAGTCCAGAAATGTGAATTTAACATAAAAACTAATGAAAACATCCCTAAAAGTAGCTCAAACTTACTAAAAACTATATAAAGACAATGCCAAAAAGCGTATAAATTATCCGCTCATCAACCACCCTTCTATTGTAGGAATCAGGGTCATCTTTTTGTAAGGGTAATTTAAAGATCTCTCTCACCCTATCCAGATAAAAATAGAGAATCTTCCCCCTGACCATACTGTAAAAAGTATGGAATGATGTTCCATCTTTCTTTTTCTTATTTGTCATCCACAGATTTGCATAGAATTAATGGATCATGTTGAATCCAATAGTGATCTCAGGATTGGCTAGAACCTTCCAGCCTCTCTTTCGAATTTAATCTTGAATCTCTGAGTATTCATCTTCTCCTAATTCGAATCTGACTTCAGGGTTTATTGGCCTCTTACTCATTATTTTGTGATAATGTTTTTCATGTTGCTTGGTGTAGAATCTAACAGGTTTGAAAACAACTGTTTGGTTATCTTCTTTCTTGTTTCTTGGGGAGGTCTTGCTACTTCTTGAAGCCATGGGATTTGAATCTTAATGAGAGAAAAAGGCTCCTTCCACATCAAACTTAAAAGATTTGCTTGTCCTCGAGCAAAAGGTAAGAAATGAAGAAGTAGAAAGTGAAAGTAAAGGAGGAGAGAAGAAGAGATTTTGAATGGAGAGGGGGTGAACGAGGGAGAGGGGGGCACGTGTATATATATATATATATATATATATAGGGAGGGGTGGGATTTTTGAATTTAATGTTTAGAGAAAGTTAAAGAAGTTTGGAAAAAGATAGAAAAAGATAAGTTGTTAAATTTGAAAGATAAGAAAAAGATATGAGAAAGATATAAAAGATATAAAAAATAATATAAGAAGTAAGAAAAATAATTTAAAGTTTTTTTTTTTTTGAAAAGATATGAACAAGAATTACTAAAGATAAGAAAAGATTTTGAAAGAATTTGAAAACAAGTTGAAAAAGATATGAGGTTTTGAGAAAGATTTAAAAATATTTTAATTTTGAAATCAAATTGAATTTTGAAATTATTGAAAAAGATTTTATTGAAAAGTCATGGAATTTCAAAATAAAAGTTTAAAATAGTAGTTTGAATGAGAAAAAAAATAAGATGAAGGAAGGATAACTGGATAAGATTTTGAAGCATCACCACCCTTGCTGTCTTTCTGGCGTTAAACACCCAGAATGGATGCATTCTGGCATTTAACACTGCTGCCCCTACATGCGGGGCATTGAACGCCCAGAATGGCACCCATTCTGGAATTCAACGCCAGGTCACCCTCCTTTATGGGCGTTGAACACCCAGCCAGTGCCTCATGGCTAGCGTTCAGCGCCAGGTATGCCTACCTCATTGGGTGTTGAACGCCCAGCCAGGCTCCCTTGCTGGCATTTAACGCCAAGTTGCCACCCCACCATGGGCGTTAAACGCCTACTTGGCGCATATTTCTGGCGTTTAACACCAAAAAAGTGCTTCCTCCGGGGTGTTCTATTTTCTGTTCTATATCATTCGGTTTCTATTTAAACACTATTCATGATAACTAACATAAAAAAGCAAATTAATAAAAACTAATTATGAAAAAGACTAATTCAAACAGGAATAGTTAGAAAAATAGAAACTACTATGCTATTAATGTCTTTAGCTGGATTTCATTGTACTTAACTTAGTAGCAGTATTGAGCCTCTTGGCTCAATATCCTCTTCAAGGTAATGCTTGACTCTCTGTCCATTGAGAGTGAATCTATTGTCTGGATCTTTACCTTGAAGTTCTATGTGCCCATAAGGTGATACACTAGTAATCACATATGGTCCCTTCCAACGGGATTTGAGTTTTTCAAGAAATAATTTGAGTCTTGAATTGAAGAGCAGGACCTTTTGTCCTAGTTCAAAGACTCTGGAGGATATCTTCCTATTGTGCCACCTTTTTGCTCTTTCTTTATAGATCTTAGCATTTACAAATGTGGCTAGGTGGAATTCATCCAACTCATTTTGTTGGAGTAGCCATTTTTCTCCTGTTGCTTTAGCATCAAGGTTGAGGAATCTAATGGCCCAATAGGCCTTGTATTCTAGTTCCACTAGCAAATGACAGGATTTCCCATACACCAACTGATATGGTGAGGTTCTTATAGGGGTTTAGAAAGCTGTTTTATATGCCCATAGAGCATCATCAAGCCTTCTAGCCCAATCCTTGCTAGAGGCGCTTACTTTCCTCTCAAGGATTCGCTTTAGTTCTCTATTTGAGACTTCAGCCTGCCCATTTGTTTGGGGATGATATGATGTTGCCACGTTATGGCAAACTCCATAACAGCTTAAGACAGAATCAAGTTGTCTATTGCAGAAGTGAGTACCTCCATCACTAATCAGTGTCCGAGGGACACCAAATCCACTGAAGATGTTCTTTTGGAGGAACTTTATCACTACTCTAGTGTCATTAGTGGGTGATGCTATTACTTTAATCTATTTAGATACATAGTCTACTGCCACAAGGATGTAGGTGTTTAAATATGAAGGTAGGAAGGGTCCCACGAAGTCTATACCCCAGACATCAAACAACTTAATCTATAGGATTTCTTGTTGAGGCATATCGTGACCATGAGGGAGATTACCGGACCTTTGGCAATAGTCACAGTTATGGACAAACTCTTTGGAATCCTTGAAGAGTGTGGGCCAGTAGAATCCACTTTGGAGAACCTTAGTGGCTGTCCGCTCACCTCCAAAGCGTCCTCGATAGTTTCAGCCATGGCAGTGCCATAGGATTTTGTGTGCTTCTTATTTAAACACACAGCGTCGGATGATCCCATCCGAGCATCTCTTAAAGAGATATGGTTTATTCCACAAGTAGTACTTTGCATCATGCATGAGTTTTCGGGTGTGCTGCCTGTTGTACTCTTTGGGAATGAATCTTATAGCCTTGTAATTTGCAATGTCTGCAAACCAAGGTGTTGTCAGGATTGCAAAGAGTTACCCATTTGGAAAGGTTTTGGATATGTCAGTGGAGGGAGGAGAATTCCCTGCCACTGGTTCAATCCGAGACAAGTGGTCAGCCACTTGATTTTCTGTACCCTTTCTGTCTCTAATTTCTATATCAAACTCTTGCATGTGTAATACCCATCTTCTGAGCTTGGGCTTAGAATCTTGCTTAGTGAGTAGATACCTCAGAGTAGCATGATCAGTGTAGATAATGACTTTAGATCCTACTTAATAGGATCTAAACATGTCAATGGCATAAACCACGGCAAGTAATTCCTTTTCTGTAGTAGTATAGTTCTTCTATGTGTCATTTAGAACACGACTGGCATAATAAATGACATGCAGATGCTTGTCATGTCTCTGCCCCAGAACTCCGCCAATGGCATGGTTACTGGCATCACACATTAGTTCGAATGGTAAGTCTCAGTTGGGTGCAAAGATTATAGGCGTCGTGATAAGCTTAGCTTTTAGTGTTTCAAAGGTCTGCAGACACTCTTGGTCAAAGACAAAAGGAGTGTCAGTGGTGAGTAAATTGCACAGGGGTTTTGAGATTTTGGAAAAGTCATTTATAAACCTCCTATAGAATCCTGTATGTCCCAGGAAACGTCTGATTCCTTTGACATTAGTGGGTGGTGGTAATCGCTCAATTACTTCCACTTTAGCTTGATCCACATCTATTCTCTTGTTTGAAATCCGATGCCCAAGGACAATTCCTTTAGTCACCATGAAGTGATATTTTTTCCAATTTAAAATCTGGTTTGTCTCTTGGCATTGATGGGTTCGAATTCACTCCCCTCCCAATAAGATTGATGAATCCGCTCTTTGGCAAGCGCACCAAAATTATCGTCAAGTAATAACCCACAGTAGAGTGGGATCGTATCCACAGAGATTGGTAGATTTGAACAATTTTAATTAATTGGTGAATTAGTCAAGCTTAGACAGAATAAGTTGTAAGTGCAGGATCATAAATGGCGGAAACATAAATGGCAAAAGAATAAAGGAAAGCAATAAAGTGCAGAAATAGAAATAGCAATAATGTAAAATGGAGTGGGAATTTGCTAAATGTAAATGAAAGCTATAAAAGAATGGGAGAGATAAGAATGAGGAAATTTATTGAGATCAGGAGATATTGTCTCTTTGGATTAAATCCAGCTTATATCCTCTTCAATCATGCAACTCATTGACCTCTTGGCAATCATGATTGATTGAGCCCCAATCCCTTGGTGACTCAATCTCTCAGATCTTGATCAATAGCCAATTCCTTGGTCTATGCTCATGAAGAGAGATATGCTTAGTCCCTGATTATACCACACACCATCATAGGTCTAAGTAGAGGGAGGATTATATGTCACCATATCCAAACAACAAAACCCAGATTCTACTCAAGTGTGAGAAGAGATTTCTAGCATGGTTTCATGTTTCCTTTTCCAAGGTTCCCATGAAACCCATTTTTCATTCAATCTCTTTTCCAAGATAATTGAAAACTAAGCATGAAAATTAAAATTCCTTCTAGCAAATCAAAGAAAAGATGAGGAGAAGAAGAAATTCACTATCATTAATCCATCAAGTACAATAGAGCTCCCTCTCTCAATGAGAGGGAATTTAGCTACTCATAGCTTAGAAAGAAAGTACAAAAGATGGAAGAGATGAAGTGTAAAAAGTGAATTCAAAACTAAAACTCTACAATCCCCTTGAGATAGTGATCTGCGTCTCTCTGTGTTTCCAATACTTCCAAGGGTACTTATACTACTCCTAGATCTAGAAATAAAGAAAATTAAAAAAGTGAAAAGAAAATTACAATTTAGAGGGAAAAGAAACTCAACAAGCGTGATCTTCCAGCTGGCGTGTGACTGGCGCTCCCCAGGCGTGTCACGCTTTCTTCGTTTCAAGCTTGGCGTGCCACGCCTCACCCTCCAAGTGGCACGCCTTCCTCTATCACATCCCTGGCGTGCCACGCCTTCGAGCCAAAGTGGCACGCCCAGGGCATTTTAATTAACCTAAGTGCCCTGGTGGTGCACGAAATTGCAATAACACTTTTGCAATCCCGCACAACTAACCAGCAAGTGCACTGGGTCGTCCAAGTAATACCTTGCGTGAGCAAGGGTCGATCCCATGGAGATTGTCGGCTTGAAGCAAGCTATGGTTATCTTGTAAATCTTAGTCAGGATATCAGAAATTATCAGGATTGATTGTAAAAAGCAAAAGAACATGTAATGGTTACTTGTATTGCAGTAATGGAGAATGGGTTGAGGTTTGGAGATGCTCCATCTTCTGAATCTCTGCTTTCCTACTGTCTTCTTCATCAAACACGCAAGCCTCCTTCCATGGCAAGCTCATGTAGGGTTTCACCGTTGTCAATGGCTACCTCCCATCCGCGCAGTGAAAGCTAATGCACGCACTCTGTCACAGTACTGCCAATCACCGGTTTGGTTCCCTCCCCTACCGGAATAGAATCCCTCTTTTGCGTCTGTCACTAACGCCCAGTAGGTTACAGGTTTGAAGCACGTCACAGTCATTCAATCATTGAATCCTACTCAGAATACCACAGACAAGGTTTAGACCTTCCGGATTCTCTTGAATGCTGCCATCAGGTCCTGCCTATACCACGAAGATTCCGATTAAAGAACCCAAGAGATAACTACTCAATCTAAGATAGAACAGAGGTGGTTGTCAAGCACGTGTTCATAGTTGAGAATGATGATGATTGTCACGGATCATCACATTCATCCGGATTAAGAACAAGTGTTATCTTAGAATCGAAGCAAGCATGATTGAATAAGAAACAGTAGTAATTGCATTAATCCATCAAGACACAGCAGAGCTCCTCACCCCCAACCATGGGGTTTAGAGGCTCATACTGTGGAAAGAAACGTGTACAAAAATGTTATGAGGTCATAAGGTACGGATACAATGTCAAAAGATCCTATAAGTAGTAAACTAGTGTCCTAAGGTTTACAGAATTGAGTAAATGACAGAAAAATCCACTTCCGGGCCCACTTGGTGTGTGCTTGGGCTGAGCAATGAAGGAATTTCGTGTAGAGACCTTTTCTGGAGTTAAACGCCAGCTTTCATGCCAGTTTGGGCGTTTAACTCCAAATTTTATGCCAGTTCCGGCGTTTAACGCTGGAATTTCTGTAGGTGACTTTGAGCGCTAGTTTGGGCCATCAAATCTTGGGCAAAGTATGGACTATTATATATTGCTGGAAAGCCCAGGATGTCTACTTTCCAATGCCGTTGAGAGCGCGCCAATTGGGCTTCTGTAACTCCAGAAAATGCACTTCGAGTGCAGGGAGGTCAGAATCCAACAGCATCTGCAGTCCTTTTCAGTCTCTGGATCAGATTTTTGCTCAGGACCCTCAATTTCAGTCAGAAAATACCTGAAATCACAGAAAAACACACAAACTCATAGTAAAGTCCAGAAAAGTGAATTTTAATTAAAAACTAATAAAAATATACTAAAAACTAACTAAAAGATACTAAAAACATACTAAAAACAATGCCAAAAAGCATACAAATTATCCGCTCATCACAACACCAAACTTAAATTGTTGCTTGTCCCCAAGCAACTGAAAATCAAAATAGGATAAAAAGAAGAGAACATACTATAGAGTCCAAAATATCAAAGAAACATAGCTCCAATTAGATGAGCGGGACTAGTAGCTTTTTGCCTCCGAACAGTTTTGGCATCTCACTCTATCCTTTGAGGTTCAGAATGATTGGCATCTATAAGAACTCAGAACTCAGATAGTGTTATTGATTCTCCTAGTTAAGTATATTGATTCTTGAACCTAGCTAGTGTATGAGTCTTGGCTGTGGCCCAAAGCACTCTGTCTTCCAGTATTACCACCGGATACATACATGCCACAGACACATAATTGGGTGAACCTTCTTAGATTGTGACTCAGCTTTGCTAAAGTCCCCAATTAGAGGTGTCCAGGGTTCTTAAGCACACTCTTGTTGCTTTGGATCACAACTTTATTTCCTTCTCTTTTTTTTTTCTTTTTTTTTTCTTTTTCTTTCTTCTTTTTTTTCGAATTTTTTTTTTCACTGCTTTTCTTGCTTCAAGAATCAATTTGATGATTTTTCAGATCCTCAATAACAGTTCTCTTTCTCCTCATTCTTTCAAGAGCCAACAATTTTAACATTCTTAAAACAACAAATTCAAAAGACAAATGCACTTCAACCTTTCATTATTCACTTTCAAATCTTCACAAATAAAAACCATTCTTCAAATCTATTTCAAATTAATCCCAAATCTTCTTCAAAAACTCACCCTTTTCTCAATTTCTTTTCATATCTTCTCAAATCTCCTTTCAAATTTCTATTTTTTTCGAAATCTCTTCTCCCCTCCCTTATAAATTCACGTTTGGGACCCCCTTTCACCCACACCATTCGAATTTTCTCTTCCTCCCCCTCTCTTCTCTCTTTCCTTTTGCTTGAGGACAAGCAAACCTCTAAGTTTGGTGTGCTTTTCCGTGATCACTAAGCCAAGATTCATCAATATCATGGCTCCTAAGGGAAAACAAACCAATTTAAGAGGCAAGAAAGAGAATAATCCAAAGAATCTTTGGAATGAAGAGAAGTTCTTAACCAAAGAACATGAAGACCATTATCATAAAATAATGGGTCTGAGGTCAGTGATCCCGGAAGTTAAATTTGATCTGAAAGAAGATGAATATCCGGGGATCCAAGAGCAAATTCGAAACAGAGGATGGGAAGTTCTAACCAATCCCGAAACAAAGGTTGGAAGGAACATGGTTCAGGAATTCTACTCAAATCTGTGGCTAACAGATAAGCAGAGAATGACTGGAACTGCTTACCATACCCATAGAACCATGGTCAGAGGGAAAGTTATATACTTCCATCTGGACAAAATAAGAGAAATATTCAAGTTGCCTCAACTACAAGATGATCCTGATTCCTTTAATAGGAGGATGGTGAGAGTAGATAAGGGGTTGGATCAAGTTCTAGAGGACATATGCCTCCCTGGAACTAAGTGGATAACCAATTCTAAGGGTGTCCCAAACCAACTCAAGAGGGGAGACCTCAAACCAATTGCAAGAGGTTGGCTAGACTTCATTGGGCGTTCCATATTGCCCACTAGCAACCGTTCTGAGGTCACCATCAAGAGAGCAATGATGATTCATTGCATTATGCTTGGAAAAGAGGTGGAGGTCCATCATCTGATTGCCTGTGAGATCTACACAATTGCAAATAGGAATTCCACTGTAACCAAATTGGCTTATCCAAGCTTGATCTCCTTGCTCTGTAAAGAGGCTGGGGTAAAGATAGAAGCAGATGAATTCATACCCATTGAGCATCCAATCACCAAGAAGTCAATGGAAGGAACAAGAGAAGCAGGGGCGTGAAATTCAAGAGATGAAACGCCAAAAGCTCTCCTCTCAAGCTGAGGGAGCATCCACTTCTCAAAATCAAGGTTGTTGAGTCCTAACTCTGTGAACACCTCTATCATTAGGAGCCTATTTTTTTTTCGTTTTTGTTCTTATTTTTCTATTTTTAGTCTCATCTTATATCTATATTTGAGTCTTGTTCTTAATTAATAAAATTAATAAAGTTTATGCCTTAAAGCTATGAATGTCCTATGAATCCATCACCTCTCTTAAAAGAAAAATGCTTTAATCACAAAAGAACAAGAAGTACAGGATTTCGAAATTTATCTCTGAAACTAGTTGAATTAGTTTGATGTGGTGACAATACTTTTTGTTTTCTGAATGAATGCTTGAACAGTGCATATGTCTTTTGAATTTGTTGTTTTAAGAATGTTAAATTTGTTGGCTCTTGAAAGAATGAGGAGAAAGAGAACTGTTATTGAGGATCTGAAAAATCATCAAATTGATTCTTGAAGCAAGAAAAGCAGTGAAAAAAAATTCGAAAAAAAAAGAAGAAAGAAAAAGAAAAAAAAAGAGAAGGAAATAAAGTTGTGATCCAAAGCAACAAGAGTGTGCTTAAGAACCCTGGACACCTCTAATTGGGGACTTTAGCAAAGCTGAGTCACAATCTAAGAAGGTTCACCCAATTGCAAGTTCCATGGACTTCCAATGGAAGATCCTCATCAGTTCTTAACTGAATTCTTGCAAATCTGTGACACAGTCAAGACTAATGGGGTTAACCCGGAGGTCTATAGACTGATGCTATTCCCTTTTGCTGTAAGAGACAGAGCTAGAATATGGTTGGATTCTCAACCTAAAGAAAGCCTGGACTCTTGGGAAAAGCTAGTCAATGCCTTCTTGGCAAAGTTCTTTCCACCACAAAGATGGAGTAAGCTTAGAGTGGAAGTCCAAACCTTCAGACAGAAGGATGGAGAATCCCTCTATGAAGCTTGGGAAAGATACAAACAATTAATCAGAAGATGTCCTTCAGACATGCTTTCTGAATGGAGCATCATAGGTATTTTCTATGATGGTCTCTCTGAACTATCCAAGATGTCTTTGGATAGCTCTGCTGGAGGATCTCTTCATCTGAAGAAGACGCCTGCAGAAGCTCAAGAATTGATTGAAATGGTTGCAAATAACCAGTTCATGTACACTTCTGAAAGAAATCCTGTGAACAATGGGACTAGTCAGAAGAAAGGAGTTCTTGAGATTGACACTCTGAATGCCATATTGGCTCAGAACAAGATATTGACTCAACAAGTCAATTTGATTTCTCAAAGTCTGTCTGGAATGCAAAATGCACCAAGCAGTACTAAGGAAGCTTCATCTGAGGAAGAAGCCTATGATCCTGAGAACCCTTCAATGGAAGAGGTGAATTACCTAGGAGAACCCTATGGAAAACACCTACAATTCTTCATGGAGAAATCACCCCAATTTCTCATGGAAAAATCAAGAGAGACCTCAACAGGTTTCAATAACAATAATGGTGGAAGAAACAGGTTTAGCAATGGCAAGCCTTTTCCATCATCTTCTCAGCAACAGACAGAGAGTTCTAAGCAGAATACTTCTGACTTAGCAACAATGGTCTCTGATCTAATAAAGACCACTCAAAGTTTCATGAATGAAACAAGGTCCTCCATCAGAAATTTAGAAGGACAAGTGGGTCAGCTGAGCAAGAAAGTTACTGAACTCCCTCCTAGCACTCTCCCAAGTAATACAGAAGAAAATCCAAAAGGAGAGTGCAAAGCCATAGACATGGCCGAATATGGAGAGGAAAGAGAGGAGGAGGACGCCACTGAGGAAGACCTCAGTGGGCGTGTACCAATCTCCTCTGAGTTCCTCAATGAGGAACAATGGGAATCTGAGGCTCAAAATGAGACCATAGAGATTCCATTGGACTTACTTCTGCCATTCATGAGCTCTGATGAGTATTCTTCCTCTGAAGAGGATGAGTATGTCACTGAAGAGCAAGTTGCTAAATACCTTGCAGCAATAATGAAACTGAATGACAAGTTATTTGGAAATGAGACTTGGGAGGAAGAACCACCTTTGCTCACCAAAGAACTGGATGACTTGTCTAGGCAGAAACTGCCTCAAAAGAGGCAGGATCCTGGGAAGTTTTCTATACCTTGTACCATAGGCACCATGACCTTCAAGAAGGCCTTGTGTGACTTAGGGTCAAGTGTAAACCTCATGCCCCTCTCTGTAATGGAGAAATTAGGGATCCTTGAGGTGCAAGCTGCAAGAATCTCATTAGAGATGGCAGACAATTCAAGAAAACAAGCTCATGGACTTGTAGAGAATGTTTTGGTGAAGATTGAGAACCATTACATCCCTACTGACTTCATAGTCCTAGAGACTGGGAAGTGCATGGATGAATCCATCATCCTTGGCAGACCCTTCCTAGCCACAGCAAAGGCTGTGGTTGATGTTGATAGAGGAGAGTTGATCATTCAAGTGAATGAAGAATCCTTGGTGTTTAAGGCCCAAGGACATCCCTCTATCATCATGGAGAGGAAGCATGAAGAGCTTCTCTCAAAACAGAGCCAAGCAGAGCCCCCACAGTCAAACTCTAAATTTGGTGTTGGGAGGCCACAACCAAACTCTAAGTTTGGTGTTGAACCCCCACATTCAAACTCTAAGTTTGGTGTTGGGAGGTTCCAACACGGTTCTGAGCATTTCTGAGGCTCCATGAGAGTCCTCTGTCAAGCTAATGACATTAAAGAAGCGCTTGTTGGGAGGCAACCCAATGTTTTATGGTTAACTCTTTTCTTTTGTTATTTTATCTTTTTTGTAGGTTGATGATCATGAGAAATCACAAAAACAATGAAAAAAGCAAAAAACAGAATGAAAAACAGGAAGAAAAACAGCACACCCTGGAGAAGAAGAAGCTGGCGTTCAAACGCCAGTAATGCTAGCTGTTGGGCGTTTAACGCCCAGTCTGGCACCATTCTGGGCGTTTAACGCCAGAAAGGGGCACCAGACTGGCGTTAAACGCCAGTAAAGGGCAACAACCTGGCGTTAAACGCCAGGAATGGGCACCAGCCCGGCGTTTAACGCCAGAAATAGCTCAAAACGTGATTTTGAGCAATATTTGGTGCAGGGATGACTTTTCCTTGACACCACAGGATCTGTGGACCCCACAGGACCCCACCATCACTCTCTCTCTTCTTCCCCCATTCACCAATCACCTCAATACCTCTTCCCCAAAAACCCTTCACCTATCAAATCCCATCTTTCTCTTCACCACTCACATCCATCCTTCATAAATCCCCACCAACCTCACCCTTCAAATTCAAACCACTTTCCCTCCCAACCCAGTGCACTTGCTGGTTAGTTGTGCGAAGTTGTGTAATGCCATGGAATTGAACCACCAAGTTTTTGGAGTTCATGACCAGGGATTATGAGAGTTATGAAAAGTATTGTTCACAATTTCGCGCACCAAGTTTTTGGTGCATTTATGTAGAAGAGTATGGTTAAAAAGAGGAAAGTTTGAAAAAAATTGAGTTGAAAACAAAAATGTGGTCCCCCCACCTTTCTGGCGTTAAACGCCCAGAATGGCACCCATTCTGGCGTTTAACGCCCATTTGCTACCCCTTTTGGGCGTTTAACGCCCAGCCAGGTGCCCTGGCTGGCGTTAAACGCCAGAAATCCTTTATCACTGGGCGTTTTTCCAAAACGCCCAGGATGCTGCACACCTGGCGTTAAACGCCCAGAATGGTGCCCATTCTGGCGTTTAACGCCCAAAATGGTACCATTACTGGCGTTAAACGCCCAGAATGGTGCCCATTCTAGCGTTTAACGCCCAAAATGCCCCTTACTGGCGTTTTTTCGCCAGTAAGCTCATTTTCTCTGCTTTTTGAGCTGAATCCTTCTGTAACTCTGTGAATTCCTTCATTTTTGATACTTGCCTCTGTAAGAATTAATCATACAACTTCCTAATGACTGGGTTGCCTCCCAGCAAGCGCTTCTTTACTGTCTTTAGCTGGACTTTCACTGAGAATCACTCAAGTCTCAGTTTTGAGCATTCCTGCTCAAAATTTCCTTCAAGATAGTGTTTGATCCTCTGTCCATTAATGAACTTCTTGTCAGAATCAATATCCTGAAGCTCAACATATCCATATGGTGATACTCCTGTAATCACATACGGACCCCTCCACCGGGACTTGAGTTTTCCTGGAAACAGTTTGAGCCTGGAGTTGAAGAGCAGAACTTTCTGTCCTGGCTCAAAGACTCTGGTTGACAATCTCTTGTCATGCCACTTCTTTGCCTTTCCTTATAAATTTTTGCATTTTCAAAGGCATTGAGTCTGAACTCCTCTAGCTCATTTAGCTGGAGCAGTCTTTTCTCACCAGCTAACTGTGCATCCATGTTGAGGAATCTGGTTGCCCAGTAGGCTTTGTGTTCCAGTTCCACAGGCAAATGACAGGCCTTCCCATACACCAATTGGTATGGAGAGGTTCCTATAGGAGTCTTGAATGCTGTTCTGTATGCCCACAGAGCATCATCCAAGCTCTTTGCCCAATCCTTTCTTCGGGCTATTACAGTCCGTTCTAGGATTCTTTTTAGCTCTCTGTTAGAGACTTCAGCTGCCCATTTGTCTGTGGATGATACGGAGTTGCCACTTTATGGCTGATTCCATATCTAACCATAGCAGAGTATAGCTGTTTATTGCAGAAATGAGTGCCCCCATCACTGATTAGCACTCTGGGGACGCCAAACCTGCTGAAAATGTTTTTCTGGAGAAATTTCAGCACGGTTTTGGTATCATTAGTGGGTGTAGCAATTGCTTCTACCCACTTAGATACATAGTCCACTGCCACCAGAATGTAAGTGTTTGAGTATGATGGTGGGAATGGTCCCATGAAATCAATTCCCCATACATCAAACAATTCTATCTCTAATATTCCTTGTTGAGGCATGGCATATCCGTGAGGCAGGTTAGCAGCTCTTTGGCAACTATCACAGTTACGCACAAACTCTCGGGAATCTTTATAGAGAGTAGGCCAGTAGAAGCCGCACTGGAGAACTTTAGTGGCTGTTGGCTCACTTCCAAAATGTCCTCCATACTGTGATCCATGGCAGTGCCATAGGATCCTTCGTGCTTCCTCTCTGGGTACACACCTGCGGATCACTCCGTCAGCACATCTCTTAAAGAGATATGGTTCATCCCAAAGGTAGTATTTGGCATCAGAAATTAATTTCTTTCTCTGCACATAACTGTACTCTTTGGGTATGAACCTCACAGCTTTATAGTTTGCAATATCTGCAAACCATGGAGCTTCCTGGATGGCAAAGAGTTGCTCATCTGGGAAAGTCTCAGAGACCTCAGTAGAAGGGAGGGACGCCCCAGCTACTGGTTCTATTCTGGACAGATGATCAGCTACTTGATTCTCTGTCCCTTTTCTATCTCTTATTTCTATATCAAACTCTTGCAGAAGCAACACCCATCTGATAAGCCTGGGTTTTGAATCCTGCTTTGTGAGTAAGTATTTAAGAGCAGCATGGTCAGTGTACACAATCACCTTTGATCCCACTAGGTAGGATCTAAACTTGTCAATGGCATAGACCACTGCAAGTAATTCTTTTTCTGTGGTGTGTAATTCTTCTGTGCATCATTTAGAACACGGCTAGCATAATAAATGACATGCAGAAGTTTGTTATGCCTCTGTCCCAACACTGCACCAATGGCATGATCACTGGCATCACACATTAATTCAAATGGTAATGCCCAATCTGGTGCAGAGATGACTGGTGCTGTGACCAGTTTAGCTTTCAGGGTCTCAAATGCCTGCAAACACTGTGTGTCAACACAAATGGTGTGTCAGCAGCTAACAGGTTACTCAAAGGTTTAGCAATTTTCGAAAAATCCTTGATAAACCTGTAGAATCCTGCATGCCCAGAAAGCTTCTGATTGCCTTAACATTGGCAGGTGGTGGTAATTTTTCAATTACCTCTACCTTTGCCTTATCCACCTCTATTCCCCTGCTTGAAATTTTGTGCCCAAGGACAATTCCTTCAGTCACCATAAAGTGACATTTCTCCCAGTTTAAAACTAGGTTGGTCTCTTGGCATCTTTTCAGGACAAGTGATAGGTGGTTAAGACAGGAGCTGAATGAGTCTCCATATACTGAGAAGTCATCCATGAAGACTTCCAGAAATTTCTCTACCATATCTGAGAAGATAGAGAGCATGCACTCTGAAAGGTTGCAGGTGCATTGCACAGACCAAAAGGCATCCTTCTGTAGGCAAACACGCCAGAAGGGCAAGTAAATGCTGTTTTCTCTTGGTCCTGAGGATCTACTGCAATTTGGTTGTAGCCTGAATAGCCATCCAAAAAGCAGGTAATCATGACAGCTAGTCTTTCTAGCATTTGGTCTATGAATGGTAAAGGAAAATGATCCTTTCTGGTGGCTGTATTGAGTCTTCTGTAATCAATACACATGCGCCACCCTGTGACTGTTCTTGTAGGAACCAGTTCATTTTTTTCATTATGAACCACTGTCATGCCTCCCTTTTTGGGAACAACTTGGACAGGGCTCACCCAGGGGCTGTCAGAGATAGGATAAATAATCCCAGCCTCTAGTAATTTAGTGACCTCTTTTGCACCACCTCCTTCATGGCAGGATTTAGCCTTCTCTGTGGTTGGACATGGTTTGGCATTATCCTCCAATAGGATCTTGTGCATGCATCTGGCTGGGCTAATGCCCTTGAGATCACCTATGGACCACCCAAGAGCTGTCTTGTGTGTCCTTAGCACTTGAATCAGTGCTTCCTCTTCCTGTGAATTTAAGGCAGAGCTTATAATCACTGGAAAAGTTTCACCCTCTCCCAGAAATGCATATTTCAGGGATGGTGGTAATGGTTTGAGTTCAGGCTTAGGAGGCTTATCCTCCTGAGGAATTTTCGAAAATTCCTTTGCCTCCTGGCTCTTCCTGATCAGTTTGAGCATCTTTGAAGATGTCCTCAAGCTCTGATTCTAGGCTTTCAGCCATATTGATCTCTTCTACCAGAGAGTCAATAATGTCAGCGCCCATGCAGTCCTCTGGTGTGTCTGGATGCTGCATAGCTTTTACAGCATTCAACTTGAACTCATCCTCATTGACTCTCAAGGTTACTTCCCCTTTTTGTACATCAATGAGAGTTCGTCCAGTTGCTAGGAAAGGTCTTCCTAGAATGAGAGTTGCACTTTTATGCTCCTCCATTTCCAGTACCACAAAGTCAGTTGGGAAGGCAAATGGCCCAACCTTGACAATCATGTCCTCTATTATGCCTGATGGGTGTTTAATGGAGCCATCAGCAAGTTGGAGGCATATCCTGGTTGGTTTGACTTCTCCAATCAACCCAAGCTTTCTGATAGTGGATGCAGGTATTAAATTGATACTTGCTCCAAGATCACATAAGGCTGTCTTGGTGTAAGTGCCTTCCAATGTGCATGGTATCAGAAAGCTTCCAGGATCTTGAAGCTTTTCTGGTAGCTTTTTAGAATGACTGCACTGCATTCTTCAGTGAGAAACACTTTTTCAGTTTCTCTCCAATCCTTCTTATGACTTAAGATCTCTTTCATGAACTTAGCATAAGAGGGTATTTGCTCAAGTGCCTCTGCAAAAGGAATCTTTATTTCAAGAGTCCTTAAATAGTCTGCAAAGCGGGCAAATTGCTTATCCTGTTCCGCTTTGCGGAGTTTCTGAGGATAAGGCATCTTGGCTTGATATTCTTCAACCTTAGATGCTGCAGGTTTATTCCGTACAGAAGTGGTTGAAGAAGCCTTGTTAGAGGAATTACTGTCAGCACTCTCAGGTGTCTGATCCTCCCTTGGCGTTTGGACGCCAGAATTGGGTGGAAAATGGGCGTTTAACGCCAACTTTTCCCCCTTTTCTGGCGTTTGAACGCCAGAACTGGGCAAGGAATGGGCGTTTAACGCCAGCTTTCCTTCCCTTTCTGGCATTTGAACGCCAATACTCCTCTCTGGGCTCTCACTGTCCTCAGAGGGATTTTGAACAGTGGTTTGGTTGTCCTCTGTCAATTGCTCCTTGTTTGACTTTTTGCTCTTTTGAGCAGTGTTATTCAAGGTCTTCCCACTCCTCAATTGAACTGCTTGACACTCCTCTGTTATCTGTTTAGATATTTGCTGTTTTGCTTGATTCAACTGTAGTTCTATGCTTTTATTAGCACTTTAGTTTCATTGAGCATCTCTTTAAATTTTGCTAACTGTTCTGTCATCAGGAGTAGTTGTTGATTGAGCTCCATTATCTGTTCTTGAGGATTAGAGTCAGTGACTACTGTCATGACTTCCTCTTCTGGAGAGAACTCATTGCTAGAGTACAGATATTGGTTTCTAGCAACAGTGTCTATAAGCTCTTGAGCTTCTTCAATTGTCTTCCTCATGTATAGATCCACCAGCTGAGTGGTCTAAAGACATCTGAGCTTTTTCTGTAAGCCATAGTAGAAAATGTCTAACTGTACCCACTCTGAAAACATTTCAGAGGGACATTTTCTTAGCATACCTCTATACCTCTCCCAGGCATTGTAAAGGGATTCCATTATCCTCTTGTTTAAAGCCTTGGATGTCCAGCCTTAGCTGTGTCTCGTCTTTGGAGGGTAAAAATGATTCAGGATTTGTCTGACAACTGTTTTCCATGTCTTTATGCTTGCTGTAGGTTGGTTATTCAACCACCTTTTAGCTTGATCTTTTACAGCAAATGGAAATAGTAATAGTCTGTAGATATCTTGATCCACCTCTTTATCATGTAAGTGTCAGCAATTTGTAAAAACTGTGCCAGAAAACTCAGTAGGTTCTTCCTGTGGAGACCGGAATACTGGCAATTTTGCTGCACTATGATAATGAGTTGAGGATTTAGCTCAAAGCTGCTTGCTTTGATGGGAGGTATACAGATGCTGCTCCATATGCAGCTGTAATGGGGTTAGCATAAGACCCCAGAGTCCTCTTGGACTGATTAATTCCACTTAAGTCCATAATGGACAAAAGGGAAATGAGAATGATTGCAAAGAGATAAATTTGTTTATTTTTTTTTTATTTTTTTTGAAATAACCGAAAAAATAAAATACAATAAAATAAAATAAAAGGAAAATAAAATAAAATTCGAAAATTAAAAATAAAATAAGATCAAAGCAAATTGAGAACTGAATCAATTAGTGAAAAAAAAAGATTTTGAAAACAGCAATTAAGAAGATATGATTGAAAAATTTTTATGAAAAAGATTTGATTTTTAAAAAGAGGAAAGAGAAAAACACAAAAGACACCAAACTTAAAATTTTAGAAAATCAAACACTAAATTTTCGAAAATTTTAAGAGAAAACACAAAGAGGACACCAAACTTATAATTTTTATGAATCAAAAAGGGACTAAGACTATGCAAAAACGAAAATTTTAAAGAAAAAAATAAAGCATGCAATTGACACCAAACTTAGAATATGAAACTAGACTCAACTAAAAGACTCTAAACCAACAAAAATAAAACAGTCCTAATCTAAGCAACAAGATAAGCCGTCAGTTGTCCAAACTCGAACAATCCCGGCAACGGCGCCAAAAACTTGGTGCACGAAATTGCAATAACACTTTGCAATCCCGCACAACTAACCAGCAAGTGCACTGGGTCGTCCAAGTAATACCTTGCGTGAGCAAGGGTCGATCCCACGGAGATTGTCGGCTTGAAGCAAGCTATGGTTATCTTGTAAATCTTAGTCAGGATATCAGAAATTATCAGGATTGATTGTAAAAAGCAAAAGAACATGTAATGGTTACTTGTATGCAGTAATGGAGAATGGGTTGAGGTTTGGAGATGCTCCATCTTCTGAATCTCTGCTTTCCTACTGTCTTCTTCATCAAACACGCAAGCCTCCTTCCATGGCAAGCTCATGTAGGGTTTCACCATTGTCAATGGCTACCTCCCATCCGCGCAGTGAAAGCTAATGCACGCACTTTGTCACAGTACTGCCAATCACCGGTTTGGTTCCCTCCCCTACCGGAATAGAATCCCTCTTTTGCGTCTGTCACTAACGCCCAGTAGGTTACAGGTTTGAAGCACGTCATAGTCATTCAATCATTGAATCCTACTCAGAATACCACAGACAAGGTTTAGACCTTCCGGATTCTCTTGAATGCTGCCATCAGGTCCTGCCTATACCACGAAGATTCCGATTAAAGAACCCAAGAGAAACGTGTACAAAAATGTTATGAGGTCATAAGGTACGGATACAATGTCAAAAGATCCTATAAGTAGTAAACTAGTGTCCTAAGGTTTACAGAATTGAGTAAATGACAGAAAAATCCACTTCCGGGCCCACTTGGTGTGTGCTTGGGCTGAGCAATGAAGGAATTTCGTGTAGAGACCTTTTCTGGAGTTAAACGCCAGCTTTCATGCCAGTTTGGGCATTTAACTCCAAATTTTATGCCAGTTCCGGCGTTTAACGCTGGAATTTCTGTAGGTGACTTTGAGCGCCGGTTTGGGCCATCAAATCTTGGGCAAAGTATGGACTATTATATATTGCTGGAAAGCCCAGGATGTCTACTTTCCAATGCCGTTGAGAGCGCGCCAATTGGGCTTCTGTAGCTCCAGAAAATCCACTTCGAGTGCAGGGAGGTCAGAATCCAACAGCATCTGCAGTCCTTTTCAGTCTCTGGATCAGATTTTTGCTCAGGACCCTCAATTTCAGTCAGAAAATACCTGAAATCACAGAAAAACACACAAACTCATAGTAAAGTCCAGAAAAGTGAATTTTAATTAAAAACTAATAAAAATATACTAAAAACTAACTAAAAGATACTAAAAACATACTAAAAACAATGCCAAAAAGCATACAAATTATCCGCTCATCACCTGGCGTGCCACGCCTTCGAACCAAAGTGGCACGCCCAGGCCATTTTAAAGTCCTAAAGTAGCTTGGCGTGCCACGCCTTCGACACCAAGTAGCACGCCCAGGCCATTTTCCACATCTTCATGCTTCTGGAAACTTGTACTAGTGTGGCACGCCCAGGGTCTGGCGTGCCACGGCTCATCATCCAAGTGGCACGCCCAGTTCATTTGGCCCTTTATCTCCTCCTCTGGAAAATACAACCAGTGTGCCACGCCATGAGACTGGCGTGCCACACCCATCACTTGCCTTGGTTCCAAAGGTTGGCGTGCCACGCCTGGACGTTCAAGTGGCACGCCAAAGTGGGACAATTGAGCTAGCGTGCCACGCCTTAGATACCAAGTGGCACGCCCAGCTTTGTTTGGCCTCCTTCAATGCTGGCGTGTCATGCCTGATTATTCAAGTCGCACGCCTTAGTGGGACTTCTTGAGCTGGCGTGCCATGCCTTCGACACCAAGTGGCACGCCCAGCTTTTTGCTTTGCCTTCTTGTTCATTGGTGTGCCACGCCTGGTTGCTCACGTGGCACGCCCAGACCTCAACCCCTTCTCTGGATTCTTGTGCCAGCGTGCCACGCCATGTTGCTCAAGTGGCACACCCATTCAATTGTGGGTCTTTTAGGCTTGGCGTGTGATGAGCGGATAATTTATACGCTTTTTGGCATTGTTTTTAGATAGTTTTTAGTAAGTTTGAGCTACTTTTAGGGATGTTTTCACTAGTTTTTATGCTAAATTCACATTTCTGGACTTTACTATGAGTTTGTGTGTTTTTCTGTGATTTCAGGTAAATTCTGACTGAAATTGAGGGATTTGAGCAAAACTCTGAAAAAGGCTGACAAAAGGACTGCTGATGCTGTTGGAATCTGACCTCCCTGCACTCGAAATGGATTTTCTGGAGCTACAGAACTCCAATTGGCGCGAGCTCAACGGCGTTGGAAAGTAGACATCCAGGGCTTTCCAGCAATATATAATAGTCCATACTTTATTCGGAAATTGACGACGTAATTGGCGTTGAACGCCAAGTTCATGCTGCTGTCTGGATTAACGCCAGAAAAACGTCATGATCCGGAGTTGAACGCCCAAACGTCATAACTCGGAGTTCAACTCCAAGAGAAGCCTCTGCTCGTGGATTGATCAAGCTCAGCCCAAACATACACCAAGTGGGCCCCGGAAGTGGATTTATGCATCAATTACTTACTCATGTAAACCCTAAGAGCTAGTTTATTATAAATAGAACATTTAACTAATGTATTAGACATCTTTGGTCTCAGTTTTGTTTTATCTTCATCCTAAGAGGCTGTGATCACGTTTTGGGGCTGGCCATTCGGCCATGCCTGACCTCTTACTATGTATTTTCAACGGGGAGTTTCTGCACACCATAGATTAAGGGTGTGGAGCTCTGCTGTACCTCAAGTATTAATGCAGTTCTATTTTCTTTTATTCATTCTCTCTTATCTTATTCAAGATATTCATTCGCACCCAAGAACATGATGAATGTGATGATTAGATAACCCTCATTATCATTCTCACTTATGAACGCACGTGATGACAACACTTCCGTTCTACATGCAACAGAGCTTGAATGTGTATCTCTTAGATTCCCCAACAGAATCTTCGTGGTATAAGCTAGATAGATGGCGGCATCATGAGGATCCGGAAAGTCTAACCTTGTCTATGGTATTCCGAGTAGGATTCTAGGATTGAATGACTGTGACGAGCTTCAACTCCTGAGGCTGGCGTGATGACAAGCGCAAAAATCAATGGATTCTATTCCAACCTGATTGAGAACCGACAGATGATTAGCCATGCGAGTGACAGCCGCAGAGGACCATTTTCACTGAGAGGATGGGATGTAGCCACTGACAACGGTGATGCCCTACATACAGCTTGCCATGGAAGGGAGTAAGAAGGATTGAGTTGAAGCAGTAGGAGAGCAGGCGTCCTTGAGCCTTACAGTATCTCCATATGCTTATCTGAAATTCCTACCAATGAATCTGCTTAAGTATTCTATCCCTTTTATTATATCATTTATTTTCTTATTTCTATTTTAGAAAATCCACAATCAATTGGTTTCATCTGCCTAACTGAGATTTACAAGGTGCCATAGCTTGCTTCATACCAACAATCTTTGTGGGATCGACCCTTACTCACGTAAGGTTTATTACTTGGACGACCCAGTACACTTGCTGGTTAGTTGAACGGAGTTGTGAATTCAACCAGTGCCATAATGAAGCCTTCATCAAAATAGTTAGAACATGGATACAATTTCGTCCACCAAGTTTTTGGCGCCGTTGCCGGAGATTGTTCGAGTATGGACAACTGACGGTTCATCTTGTTGCTCAGATTAGGTAATTTTTCAAAAAAAATCTTTTTCAAAATTTTTCTTTTATTTTTCGTTTTTCCAAACTTTATTTTCGAAAAAAATTAATAAAAAAAAATCATAAAATCATAAAAATCAAAAATATTTTGTGTTCTTGTTTGAGTCTTGAGTCAATTTTTAAGTTTGGTGTCAATTGCATGTTTTTAAAATTTTTCTTGCATTTTTCAAAAATCCCATGCATTCATAGTGTTCATCATGATCTTCAAGTTGTTCTGGATAAGTCCTCTTGTTTGATCTTGATGATTCTGTTTTGTGTTGTTGTTGTTTTTCATATGCATTTTGTTTGTTAGAATCCATGCATTAAAGATTTCTAAGTTTGGTGTCTTGCATGTTTTCTTTATCAAATTTTTCAAAATTATGTTCTTGATGTTCATCATGATCTTCAAAGTGTTCTTGGTGTTCATCTTGACATTCATAGCTTCTTGCATGCATTCATTATTTTGATCTAAAAATTTCATGCATTGAGTATTTTTGTTGTTTTTCTCTCTCATAATTAAAAATTTAAAATAAAAAAAATCTTTTCCTTATTTCCCAAATTTTGAAATTTTGGGTTGACTTGGTCAAAAATTTTCAAAATTAGTGTTTCTTACAAGTCAAGTCAAAATTTCAATTTTAAATATCTTATCTTTCAAATCTTTTCAAAAATCATATCTTTTTCAATTTTTTTATAATTTCGAAATTCAAAAAAATCTTTTTCAAAATATTTTCAAATCTTTTTCTATCTTTACATCATATTTTCGAAAATTCACTAATAATTAATGTGATTGGTTCAAAATTGGAAGTTTGGTTACTTCTGTTAAGAAGGTTCAATCTTTAAGTTCTAGAATCTTATCTTGTAGTTTCTTGTTAGTGAAGTAAACAAATTCAAATTTTGAATTAAATCTTTTTTTTTATCTTTTATCTTATCCTTTCAAATTTTATCTTTTTCAAAATTTGATTTCAAAATATCTTATCTAACTTCTTATTTCTTATCTTTTTAAATTGATTTTCAAATCTTTTTCAATCAACTAACTAACTTTTTGTTTGTTTCTTATCTTTTTCAAAACCACCTAACTACTTCTCCCTCTTCTATTTTCGAAAAATACCTCTCTCTTTTTCAAAAATTCTTTTTAATTAATTAATTGTTTTAAATTTTAATTTTAATTACATTCTATCTCTAATTTTCGAAAATTCCTAACCCATTTTTCAAAATTATTTTCGAAATTTCCCTTCTCTTTTCTTCTTCTATTTAATTATTTAATTACTAACACTTCTCTTCACCTCTCTTCATCCAAAAATCCGAATCCTTCTTCATTCTTTACCCCTTTCTTCTTCTCTAACATAAAGGAATCTCTATACTGTGACATAGAGGATTCCTCTTTCTTTTCTTGTTTTCTTCTCTTTCATATGAGCAGGAACAAGGATAAAGGCACTCTTGTTGAAATTGATCCAGAACCTGAAAGGACTCTGAAGAGAAAATTAAGAGAAGCTAAATTACAACAATCCAAAAACAACCTTTCAGAAAATTTCGAACAAGAGAAGGAGATGGCAGCCGAAAATAATAATAATAATGCAAGGAGAATGCTTGGTGACTTCACAAAGCCAATATCCAAGTTTGATGGAAGAAGCATCTCCATTCCTGCCATTGGAGCCAATAACTTTGAGCTGAAACCTCAGCTAGTTGTCTTAATGCAACAAAACTGCAAGTTTTATGGACTTCTATCTGAAGATCCTTATCAGTTTTTAACTGAGTTCTTGCAGATCTGTGAGACTGTAAAGACAATGGAGTTGATCCTGAAGTCTACAGACTCATGCTTTTCCCTTTTGCTGTAAGAGACAGAGCTAGAGTATGGTTGGATTCACAACCTAAGGATAGCCTGGACTCATGGGATAAGCGGGTCACTGCTTTCTTGGATAAATTCTTTCCTCCTCAAAAGCTGAGCAAGCTGAGAGTGGATGTTCAAACCTTCAAACAAAAAGATGGTGAATCCCTCTATGAAGCTTGGGAAAGATACAAGCAGTGACCAAAAGATGTCCATCTGACATGTTTTCAGAATGGACCATTTTAGTATATTCTATTATGGTCTCTCTGAATTTCGAAAATGTCATTGGACCATTCTGCAGGTGGATCTATTCACCTGAAGAAAACGCTGAAGAGGCTCAAGAACTCATTGACATGGTTGCAAACAACCAAATTCATGTACACTTCTGAGAGGAATTCCGTGAATAATGGGATACCTCAAAGAAAGGAGTTCTTGAAATTGATACTCTGAATGCCATATTGGCTCAGAACAAAGTGTTGACTCACAGTCAACATGATCTCTCAAAATCGAATGAATGGCAACATGCACCCAACAGTACTAGAGAGGCAGCTTCTTGAAGAAGCTTATGATCCTGAGAACCCTGCCATGGCAGAGTTAATTACATGGGTGAACCTTAGGAAACACCTATAACTCATCATGGAGAAATCATCCAAATTTCTCATGGAAGGATCAACAAAAACCTCAACAAGGTTTTAACAATGGTGGACGTACTAGGCTGGGCAATAGCAAGCCATATCCATCATCTTCTCAGCAATAGATAGAATTTTGAACAAAACACTTCTAATTTAGCCATGTAGTCTGATCTGTCTCTTTCTGCCATTCATGAGCTCTGAAGACTATTCTTCCTCTGAAGAGGATGAAGATGTGACTGGAGAGCAAGTTGCTCAATACTTTGGAGCTATCATGAAGCTGAATGCCAAGTTATTTGGTAATGAGACTTGGGAAAGTGAACCTCCCTTGCTCATTAATGAACTAAATACTTGGATTCAGAAAATTCTACCTCAAAAGAGACAAGATCCTGGCAAGTTCTTAATACCCTGTACCATAGGCACCATGATCTTTGAAAAAGCTCTGTGTGATCTGGGGTCAGGGATAAATCTTATGCCACTCTCTGTAATGGAGAAGCTGGGGATCATTGAGGTACAACCTGCCTTGTTCTCATTACAACTGGCAGACAAGTCATTGAGACAAGCTTATGGATTAGTAGAGGACGTGCTAGTAAAGGTTGAAGGCCTTTACATCCCTGCTGATTTCATAATCTTAGACACTAGGAAGGAAGAGGATAATTGCATCATCCTTGGAAGACCTTTCCTAGCCACAGCAGGAGCTGTGATAGATGTCAACAGAGGTGAATTAGCCCTTCAATTGAATGGGGAATACCTTGTGTTTAAGGCACAAGGCCATCCCTCTGTGACAGAAGAGAGTAAGCATGAAGAGCTTCTCTCAGTTCAGGGTCAAGAAGAGCCCATACAGTCAAACTCTAAGTTTGGTGTTGTGAGGCCACAACCAAACTCTAAGTTTGGTGTTAAGATCCCATATCCAAACTCTAAGTTTGGTGTTGGGACTATACAACATTGACCTGATCACCTTGTGGCTCCATGAGAGCCACTGTCAAGCTATTGACATTAAAGAAGCGCTTGTTGGGAGGCAACCCAATTTTATTTATCTCTAATTTTATTTTATATTCTATTTTATTGTTATTTTGTGTTTTATTAGGTACATGATCATGAGGAGTCACGAAAAAATCAAAAAAATTAAAAACAGAGTCAAAAACAGAAGAAAAAAAATTTTTTTCACCCTGGAGGACGCACAGGCTGGCGTTCAACGCCAGTAAGATGCATCTGGCTGGCGTTCAACGCCAGAACAGAGCACCATTCTGGCGCTGGACGCCAGAAACAAGCAACATCCTGGCGTTGAACACCAGGAATGTGCCTAGAGGAGAAAAGCTGGCGCTGAACGCCAGTAACAAGCATGAAACTGGCGTTCAACGCCAGAAACATGCATTACATGGGCGTTGAACGCCCAGAACATCCACCAATGGGCGTGTGAACGCCAGAATGATGCATGAAGGCATTTTACATGCCTATATGGTGAAGGAATGGTATTTTTTTATCACCTCAGGATTTGTGGACCCCACAAGATCCCCACCTAACATATTCCCACCTTACCTTTTAATCCTAATCACACTCTCCTAATCCAAATCCATTCTTCCCCATGTCACACTTCCCAACACCTTTCACCAATTACCTCAATTCCTCTTCCCAATTACCCCATTCACCACTCACATCCATCCACTCTTCCCCATAAACCCCACCTACCTTCAAAAATTCAAACCAATTTCCCTCCCATTCCCACCCAAATGGCCGAACATACCACCCTCCCCTCTCCCTATAAATACCCTTCCCTTCTACTTCATTTTCACACAACTCAATCCCTTCTTCTCCCAAATAGTCGAACCTACCTCTCTCCCTCTCTACCATATTTTCTTCTTCTTCTTCTACTCTTCTTTTCTTTTTTTGCTCGAGGGCGAGCAATATTTTAAGTTTAGTGTGGTAAAAGCATAAGCTTTTTTTGTTTTTCCATTACCAATGGCACCTAAGGCCGGAGTATCCTCTAGAAAAGGAAAAGGGAAGACAAAAGCTTCCACCTCCGAGTCATGGGAGATGGAAAGATTCATCTCCAAGAGCCATCAAGACCACTTCTATGATGTTGTGGCAAAGAAGAAGGTGATCCCTGAGGTCCCTTTTAAGCTCAAAAAGAATGAGTATCCGGAGATCCGACATGAAGTTCGAAGAAGAGGTTGGGAAGTCTTAACCAACTCCATGCAACAAGTCGGAATCTTAATGGTTCAAGAGTTCTATGCCAATGCATGGATCACTAGGAACCATGACCAAGGTATGAACCCAAGCCCAAAGAATTATCTCACAATGGTTAGGGGGAAATACTTGGATTTCAGTCCGGAAAATGTAAGGTTGGCATTCCACTTGCCTATGATGCAAGGTGATGAACGCCCCTACACTAGAAGGGTCAACTTTGATCAAAGGTTGGACCAAGTCCTTATGGACATTTGTGTGGAAGGAGCTCAGTGGAAAAGAGACTCCAAAGGCAAGCCAGTCCAATTAAGAAGACTGGACCTCAAGCCTATAGCTAGAGGATGGTTGGAGTTCATTCAACGCTCCATCATTCCTACTAGTAACCGATCTGAAGTTACTGTGGATCAGGCCATCATGATTCATGGCATCATGATTGGAGAGGAAGTAGAAGTTCATGAGGTCAACTCCAATGAAATCTACAAAATAGCCCGACAAGCCCTCACCTATGGCACGGCTAGCTTTTCCTCACCTTATTTGCCATCTATGTTACTCAGCTGGAGTTATCATAGAAGGAGATGTCTCCATTGAAGAAGACAAGCCCATCACCAAGAAAAGGATGGAGCAAGCAAGAGAAGCTTCTCACGGTTCTCAAGAGGCACATGAAGAAGTTCATCATCAAGAAATCCCTGAGATGCCTCAAGGGATGCACTTTCCTCCAAACAACTATTGGGAGCAACTCAACACTTCTCTAGAAGGTTTGAGTCACAATGTGGAACAATTAAGGGTGGAACATCATGAGCACTCCATCATTCTCCAAGAAATAAGAGAAGATCAAAGAGCAATGAGGGAGGAGCAACAAAGGCAAGGAAGGGACATAGAAGAGCTAAAGAACATCATTGGTCCTTCAAGAAGAAGACGCCACTAAAGGTGGATTCATTCCTTGTTCTTTATTTCTTTCTGTTTTCGGTTTTTAGTATTGTGTTTATCTATGTTTTGTGTCTCTATTTCAGGATCATTAGTATGTAACCATGCCTTAAAGCTATAAATAAAATCCATTACTCCTTCACCTCTCTTAAATGAAAAATGTTTTAATTCAAAAGAACAAGAAGTACATAAAATTCGAAAATAGCTCTTGAATTTAGTTTAATTATATTGGTGTGGTGACAATACTTTTGTTTTCTGAATGAATGCTTGAACAGTGCATATGTCTTTTGATCTTGTTGTTTATGAATGTTAAAATTGTTGGCTCTTGAAAGAACGATGAACAAAGAGAAATGTTATTGAGGATCTGAAAAATCATGAAATTGATTCTTGAAGCAAGAAAAAGCAGTGAAAAAGAAGAAGCATTCGAAAAAAAAAAGAGTATACAGAAAAAGAAGGAGCAGTAGAAAAAGCCAATAGCCCTTAAAACCAAAAGGCAAGGGTAAGAAGGATCCAAGACTTTGAGCATCAATGGATAGGAGGGCCCAAGGAAATTAAATCCAGGCCTAAGCGGCTAAATCAAGCTGTCCCTAACCATGTGCTTGTGTCATGAAGGTCCAAGCAAAAAGCTTGAGACTAAGTGGTTAAAGTTGTGATCCAAGGCAAAAGAGTGTGCTTAAGAGCTCTGGACACCACTAACTGGGGACTTTAGCAAAGCTAAGTCACAATCTGAAAAGGTTCACCCAGTTATGTGTCTGTGGCATTTATGTATCAGGTGGTAATACTGGAAAACAAAATGCTTAGGGCCACAGCCAAGACTCATGAGTAGCTGTGTTCAAGAATCAACATGCTTAACTAGGAAAGTCAATAACACTATCCGAAATTCTAAGTTCCTAGAGAAGCCAATCATTCTGAACTTCAAAGGAAAAAGTGAGATGCCAAAACTATTCAGAAGCAAAAAGCTACAAGTCCCGCTCATTTAATTATAATTAATATTCATTGATATTTCTGAATTTATAGTATATTCTCTTCTTTTTATCCTAATTGATTTTCAGTTGCTTGGGGACAAGCAACAATTTAAGTTTGGTGTTGTGATGAGCGGATAATTTATACGCTTTTTGGCATTGTTTTTAGATAGTTTTTAGTAAGTTTGAGCTACTTTTAGGGATGTTTTCACTAGTTTTTATGCTAAATTCACATTTCTGGACTTTACTATGAGTTTGTGTGTTTTTCTGTGATTTCAGGTAAATTCTGACTGAAATTGAGGGATTTGAGCAAAACTCTGAAAAAGGCTGACAAAAGGACTGCGGATGCTGTTGGAATCTGACCTCCCTGAACTCGAAATGGATTTTCTGGAGCTACAGAACTCCAATTGGCACGCTCTCAACGGCGTTGGAAAGTAGACATCCAGGGCTTTCCAGCAATATATAAAAGTCCATACTTTATTCGGAAATTGACGACGTAACTTGGCGTTGAACGCCAAGTTCATGCTGCTGTCTAGAGTTAAACGTCAGAAAAACGTCATGATCCGGAGTTGAACGCCCAAAACACGTCATAACTCGGAGTTCAACTCCAAGAGAAGCCTCAGCTCGTGGATTGATCAAGCTCAGCCCAAACATACACCAAGTGGGCCCTGGAAGTGGATTTATGCATCAATTACTTACTCATGTAAACCCTAGGAGCTAGTTTATTATAAATAGAACATTTAACTAATGTATTAGACATCTTTGGTCTCAGTTTTGTTTTATTCTTCATCCTAAGAGGCTATTGATCACGTTTTGGGGGCTGGCCATTCGGCCATGCCTGAACTCTTATTTTCAACGGTGGAGTTTCTGCACACCATAGATTAAGGGTGTGGAGCTCTGCTGTACCTCAAGTATTAATGCAGTTCTATTTTCTTTTATTCAATTCTCTCTTATTCTTATTCCAAGATATTCATTCGCACCCAAGAACATGATGAATGTGATGATTAGATAACCCTCATTATCATTCTCACTTATGAACGCACGTGATTGACAACCACTTCCGTTCTACATGCAACAGAGCTTGAATGTGTATCTCTTAGATTCCCCAACAGAATCTTCGTGGTATAAGCTAGATAGATGACGGCATTCATGAGGATCCGGAAAGTCTAAACCTTGTCTATGGTATTCCGAGTAGGATTCTAGGATTGAATGACTGTGACGAGCTTCAAACTCCTGAAGGCTGGGCGTGATGACAAGCGCAAAAGAATCAATGGATTCTATTCCAACCTGATGAGAACCGAGATGATTAGCCATGCGAGTGACAGCCCAGAGGACCATTTTCACTGAGAGGATGGGATGTAGCCACTGACAACGGTGATGCCCTACATACAGCTTGCCATGGAAGGGAGTAAGAAGGATTGAGTTGAAGCAGTAGGAGAGCAGGCGTCCTTGAGCCTTACAGTATCTCCATATGCTTATCTGAAATTCCTACCAATGAATCTGCTTAAGTATTCTATCCCTTTTATTATATCATTTATTTTCTTATTTCTATTTTAGAAAATCCATAATCAATTGGTTTCATCTGCCTAACTGAGATTTACATGGTGACCATAGCTTGCTTCATACCAACAATCTCTGTGGGATCGACCCTTACTCACGTAAGGTTTATTACTTGGACGACCCAGTACACTTGCTGGTTAGTTGAACGGAGTTGTGAATTCAACCAGTGCCATAATGAAGCCTTCATCTCAAAATAGTTAGAACATGGATCACAATTTCGTCCACCAGTGTGCCACGCCTTGATCCTCAAGTGGCACACCCAAGTGAATTCTGGAACTGGCGTGCCACCCCTTCGATACAAAGTGGCACACCCTAGTGATGACCCTTCTAGGAAGCTGGGCGTGGCACGCCCCTTTGATGGTCTTCATTGTTGCTCTCTGGAATGTTGTACCAGTGTGCCACGCCAATACATTTTGTGGCGTTTGTTCCAAGTGGCACGCCTGCCTCACACACCCACTTGTTTAGTTATTTCCTTCCCATTTTTGATGTCTTTTTCGCCTAAAATTCAACACAAACTCATTTCAAAGCAATGTAATATGATATTCATCAATTATGGCATGAATTGCAATGATCAAATGAGATTATGCCTCTTTTATGGTCCTTTTTATGCAAGAAAAAGGGTAGATGATGTAAGTCATCAGGCATCGTTTGAGAACAAGGGTCAGATGGTCAAGACAGGTTTCAAATGAATCTTCAAAGACAGAGAAGTCATCCATGGATACTTCAAGGAACTTCTCCACCATATTAGAGAAGATGGTAAGCATACATCTCTGGAAGGTGGCTATTGCATTGCACAGGCCAAATGGCATTCGGCTATAGGCAAACACGCCATATGGGCTTGTGAATGCTATCTTCTCTTGATCCTGTGGATCCACTGCTATTTGATTGTACCCGGAATATCCATCTAGGAAGCAATAAAAAGTATGCCCTACTAGTCTCTCTAGCATTTGATCAATAAATGGTAAAGGAAAATGATCCTTTCTGGTGACGTTATTGAGCCTTCTGTAGTCGATGAACATACGCCACCCTGCAACTGTCCTTGTAGGAATCAGTTTATTCTTTTCATTATGAACCACTATCATGCCTCCCTTTTCGGGAACAACTTGGACAGGGCTAACCCAATGGCTGTCAGAGATGGGATAAATAATCCCACCCTCCTAGAGTTTAGTGACTTCCTTCTGCACTACTTTCGTCATAGCCGGATTCAATCGCCTTTGTGGTTACACCATTGGTTTGGCGTCATTCTCCAGCATGATTTTGTGCATGCATCGGGTTGGGCTAATGCCCTTAAGGTCACTTATAGTCCACCCAAGAGCGGTCTTGTGTTTGTTGAGCACTTGAATTTGTGCTTCTTCTTCCTGTGGCTCTAATGTGGAGCTTATGATTACAGGATAAGTGTCTCTATCTCCGAGAAATGCATATTTTAGGGAGGATGGTAATGGCTTGAGTTCGAGCTTTAGAGGCTTATCATCTTCCTTAGGAGCACTTAAAGTCTCCTGTATTTCATCTGCTACCTCCAACTTGAGCTGGTCATCATGGAAGATGTCATCCAACTCTTCCTCGAGTCTTGTAACCATGTTCACTTCTTCCACCAGGGAGTCGATGATGTCAATGCTCATGCACTCGACTAGAGTATCTGGATGCTGCATGGCTTTGACAGCATTTAGCACATATTCATCCTCATTGACTTTCAGGGTTACTTCCCCTTTTTGAACATCAATGAGGGTTCTTCCTGTAGCTAGGAAGGCTCTACCTAGAATAAGAGATGCACTTTTGTGACCATCCATATCAAACACGACAAAGTCAGTGGAAAAAGCAAAAGGTCCAACCGTAACAATCATGTCTTCAACTACACCTGATGGGAACTTAACAGAACCATCAGCAAGTTGAAGGCATATGCGGGTTGGTTTGACATCATGAGTCAAGCAGAGCTTCTTTATTAATGAAGCAGGTATTAGTTTATGCTTGCTCCAAGATCACATAGGGTTGTCCTTGTGCAAGCATTCCCTAGAGTGCATGGTATCATAAAGCTCCCAAGATCCTTAAGTTTCTCTGGTAAGCTATTTTGAATGACTACAGTGCATTCTTCAATGAGGAGGACTATTTTTGCCTCTCTCCAATCCTTCTTATGACTTAAAATGTCTGTCATGAACTTAGCATAAGAAGGTATCTGTTCCGAGGGTTACCTGAAACTATGGGTCGATCTCGAACGAGACCTTCTGTGCTGGTCGGTGCTGTGGTGTCCGACTTGGTGATGGTGCTGATCCTTCGTCCCCGGAGGGTGGGGGGTACCTGCAAGGGACTCTGATGCTTAAGTTAGCAAGGGTCTTAAACAGGTATTGAGTAGTATCAGAATGTGAGTTATACATGGGTGCTTCAGTGTATTTATAATGGTGTGGAGTGACCTTTCTGAAGATAAAATAGTTTATCTTTGAGCGAGGTCATCTTATCTTCAAGGGAACCGCCTTTATCTCTACGAGCTTTGGGCTGCCCGTGGATTCGGGATGTGTTCCGCTGTTTGGGCCCTTTATTGGGCTTTCCTGTGACTTGGCCGAGCTCTTTAAGAAGAGGTCGGGTCATCCTGATTCGAAGAGGTCGGTCGCTTTATCTGTAGAACATCCCGGGTCGGACAGAAATGACCCAGGGTATGAACAGTGCCCCTGCTCAAGCTTGGTCTTTATTTGGAGGTCGATTCTTAGTTTTAGGACTTCGAACCATCTCAGGTAAAGCCGAACTCAAGCATTTTGTCGATTTTGCCTTTGTAGGGTTCCTTTTTGAATGCAGAACGTTTTGCTTCCTTTTGAAAACGTGAGCTTTTGGATTAGCGTCCTGGCCTTGGGAACGTGTGAGGGTTTTTAATGCCCCATTAATTGGTTTTTGATGCTCCGTTTCTCTTGGCTTTTATTTTGAATTTTACTCTCAAGAAATGTTTTTTCTCCTCACTTGCTTTTGCTGTGACTTCCCTTTTTCTCCTCTCCTTCTGTTTTCTTTTGAAAACTTACGTTTCTTGGTGTTTCTTCTTGCAACGTTTGTTCGGCGATCGTAAGTGCTTTTGACGGCGATTTCTAACCTCCTCGTCTTCAACCCTCTTGCGTATTCTTCTCCTTTCTCAGGTTGGTTTTGCTTTCCCTTCGCCGTTTATTTCTGCTGTGTTGTGTTTGATTTTGAAGCTTTGATTTTGACTGAGTGCATGTTGAAAAGCTGAATTTTTATCGCACCTGGTTTGTTATTGTGATGCATGCTTTTTCCCTTTTGTCCTTATATATGCTTCTGAGTGTATTTTCTTGGTTTGGCTCTTTAGGGCTTTGTATGCTGCTGCTGATTTCTGAATTGTTGTAGCCTTTTCTTTTGGCGACTCATTTGATCTTCTTCGCATTTGTTTTTCTTGGAAAGGGTTTCTGTTCAGACATTAGTCTTGTAGATTTTCCTGAATCTTTATTCCCTGATTGCCTCCAAAGGATGCCTCTGGACCTTGGGTTGTGTCTTGGGGTTTTCCTTTTTATCTGCTGTACCGCGCTGGAATGTGCTGTCCGAGTTGTTTTGATTTCATCTGGGATGTCTTTACCTTTTTAGTAACCCAATCTTTTTCTTGCTTTGTAGGATTAGTTGGCCATGTCTTCTCGAAAAAATATTGTCGAGGCATCTTCTGAGGTTCCCGAAGGGATGTCCGATTGGCTGGACTCTCTTGTCTTGCTGTGTGTTTCTTTAGTTGATTCAAAATTTTGTGCGATGCTCAGAAAGCATCATCGTGTCTGTAGCAGTATGGATCAAAAGGGCAATTATGAGTTGGTAGCACCTGATTCTGGCGATAGAGTTTGCTTCCCAGTCCTGATCCAGGGGGAGCGTCCCTTCTTCTATGCTTATGACTTCTTTTTTAGCCAAATGAACATCACATTTCCCTTTACTTCTTTTGAAACTGACCTGTTATGGTCTTGTAACGTAGCCCCGTCACAACTCCATCCGAATTCATGGGGCTTCATCAAGATTTTTCAGCTTGTTTGTCAAGAATTTGGTGTTACACCTTCTCAAACTCTTTTTCTGTATCTTTTTGTGTTGACCAAACCTGGGACTACCAAGAAGAAAGCTTCTTGGATTTCTTTTAGGTCTGCCTAGGGGCACAAGGTTTTTTCCATGTATGACGAATCTTTCTTTTTGGATGAAAATAATGAGCCCTGCTTTCCCTTAGAGTGGTAGAGGAACGTAGTGGTATCCTGATATACTTAGGAGATGTTGAGCGAGGTCAAGCAGTCCTTTGTGAGTGTTTTGGAGGATATTTGGGGAGAACCTCCTCACTTGGATACTAAAAAGTCATTAGAAGATCCGTCCCTTATTCGAATTGCTTTGGGTACTGCTTTGATATATCTTGTTTATCTTGTTTTTCTCCTGCTTTCTTCCTGGCGTGATAAATTGTTGTTTTTCATTTTGTAGAGATGGCCAAAAATAATGATGCAATGAAGGCCTTCAAGAAGGCGAGGAAAGCTACTGTGGCCCAAAACATCTCGGCCCGGGCTGATGGAGGAGGAACTTCCCAAGCTCCTTTGAAGCCATCCGTGCCGAGCTCTCCTGGCCCGAGGAGGATGATCCCTACACCTCGGGTCCGTTTAGTGCATCCCCCTCAGTCTTCTACTGCTACGGTTTCTTCTTCGGCCGCCCCTCCTCCAAAAAGACCTTGAACTGTTGAACCTTTCAATCTAGATGCCCCAGATTTTAATCCTATTGGTTTTGTGGACCAGCAGATTGCACCTCATAGTGCTCTTTCAATGGATGATGTATCTCTCCTTCATCACTTGGATTTTATAACTCGGAGTAGTGTCAAGATGGCCCATATGGGAACTGCTTTGTATCGCACTGCCCAAAATCTACCTCTGCATGCTACCAAAGCTTTTATGGAGGAAGCTAAACGAGAATTTGATTGGATGAAGGGTCTCAAGGAGGAGTTTGAAGCAGAGGTGACTAAACTGAAGAAAGAGCTGGAAGGGAAGAAGGCCAGCTCTCTTGCCCTGGCGGCCTCTGTGCGATTGGCTGAGGATGTGGCTTTGAAGCACAAAGAAAGCTATGTCGCGTCCTACCGAGAAGTGATGCGTCTTCGGGATGAGCTAGAGTCGGTCCGGGCTGATTATTCTGAGCTCCAGGGTCATCTTGTGGGCAGCGTAACTGCTGCCTATGAGAACCTGAAGGAACAGGTTCGGGTTATTGCCCCGGAGGCTGACCTTGCCTTGTTTAGCTTGGATAATGTTGTGAAAGATAGCAAAATCGTTCCCGAGGACCCTGATGATGATGATGTTGAGCCTTCTCCTGTTCCTTCTACCAAAGTCTCCGTTGTGCCGCCCTCTTCCTCTTAGGCTGCTGAAGTCGTTCAGCCTGAGTCCGATCCTGATGTCCAGATCCTGAACCGGGATGATAAGACGGTAGATGCAGTGCCTCTTCAGACTCGTCCTCCTTCACCCCGGGATGCTGCTACTGGGAAACCTTTGGACTCTCTTTGATTATTTCTGATGAACTTATGTATAGCTCGGCCTGTGGGCTTTGAACTCTTTTATTTTGTAAATGGTGTTTTGTTGATTGCTGATACTTCTGTTGCTTGTTTAGCAACTTTGTTTTGAAAAACAAAGTGACTTTTGAGCTACCTGGGCTGATTTGGGTGGCCTCTGAAGCTTGCTATTATCATAACTTAGTAGTTTTTATATCCTGTCTTCTTTCCACTCGTCTTAGCACCTTCGTAGGTTTTTATCTGACATGATTAACTTGATTCTTTGGCCTGACGTTGCTCTCATCATTCTTAAACTATTGTTTATCGTAATACTGAGATTGCTAATTTTTTAACTTGGTTTTTGTTTGTTTGTAGCCCTTCCTTTTTTGGACCTTACTTAAGGTCTCTTCCAAGGGTAGCTTTATCGTGTCAGTTCCTGTCGAATTACTCGGTACTCCTCTTTCTTGGACTTTGTTCAGGGCTCTTTCAGGGATTACCTTTGTAGCTTTGTATCTTGGACCGACTTCGTCATGTCTGGCTTTGTCGAGTTACTTGATAATCCTCTTTCTTGGACCTTGTTCAGGTCTCTTTCAGGGATTTATCTTTTGTAACTTTATCTTTCCAGGCCGACTTTGTCATGTCGGGCTTTGTCGAGTTACTTGATAATCCTCTTTCTTGGACCTTGTTCAGGTCTCTTTCAGGGATTTATCTTTTGTAACTTTATCTTTTCGGGCCGACTTTATTACGTCGGGCCTTGTCGAGTTACTTGATAGTCCTCTTTCTTGGACCTTGTTTAGGTCTCTTTCAGGGATTTATCTTTCGTAACTTTAACTTTCCGGGCCGACTTTGTCACGTCGGGCCCTGTCGAGTTACTTGATAATCCTCTTTCTTGGACCTTGTTTTGGTCTCTTTCAGGGATTATCTTTTGTAGCTTTTGTAGGAGTCCGACTTCCTCATGTCGGGCTCTTCAAAGTTATAGTAATCCTCTTTTATAGGGTTGGCCAGACCTCTTTCCAGGGCTTTACTTATAACTTGGGTTATTGTGGCTGGTCCGACTTTTTGTGCCGGCCAGTCTTTGAGTTATTTTATAGCAATCAATTTTATTAGGTCCTCGTCAGGTCGTTTCTATGGATCACTTTCTATAACTTCTTGCATTATTCTGTTTTTATCTTTGCTGATTTTGTATAATTTGGGTTTTTAGCCCTCGTTTTTATCGTGATCGCGCAGTGAATTCGATTTTTCACTTTTTGTCGATATGTAGCTTTATAATCGGGCGATGAATGTTTTCAGAATAATACAACTTGAGCATTTGTAGAGAATCTGAACAAATTTTATTAAAAAAATACATGAGTTAATTTCCTAAGTCGGGTGATTTGTAGGTCTTGGCGGGGCACCTCGTTAAAAAACCTTTTTTCAGGAAAAAGAGTGTGCCTTGTCCGAGATCTTTTATCATCCCTAGCTATAGTACCTTCTTAGGTTGCAGGCGTGCCATGATCTAGGAAGCTCTCGCCCGTCGAGTTCGGAAAGCCTGTAGTAACCCTTTCCCAGTACTTCTATGACTCGGAAGGGTCCTTTCCAGTTTGCTGCCAGCTTTCCTTCTCCAGGTCGAGTTGTTCCTATATCGTTTCGAATTAGGATGAGGTCGTTTTCAGCAAAGGCTCGCTGTATTACTTTTCAGTTGTATCTGGAGGCCATTCGTCGTTTCAGTGCCTCTTCCCTTATCTGAGCTTTTTCTCGAATTTCTGGAAGTAAGTCGAGCTCTTCCCTTTGAAGTTGAGAATTAGCTTTTTCGCTAAAATGGATTACGCTGGGTGATCCTTCTTCGACCTCCACTGGGATCATTGCCTCCATTCCGTAGGCTAATCGGAAAGGTGACTCTTTTGTTGTGGAATGTGGAGTCGTGCGATATGCCCATAGGACTTGCGGGAGCTCTTCAGCCCAGGCTCCCTTTGCATCCTGTAATCTCTGTTTTAACCCTGCTAATATAACTTTGTTAGCAGCTTCATCTTGCCCATTGGCTTGGGGGTGCTCAACAGAGGTGAATTGTTGTTTTATATTCAGGTCGGGCGCTAGTTTTCTGAAGCCTGCGTCTGTGAATTGGGTACCATTGTCTGTAGTGATGGAGTATGGAACTTCAAACCTTGTGACGATGTTTCTATATAGGAATCTTCGACTTCTTTGAGCTGTGGCATTGGCTATGGGTTCTTCCTCGATCCATTTTGTGAAGTAGTCTATTCCTACTATGAGGAATTTGACTTGTCCTGATCCTTGAGGAAAAGGTCCGATGAGATCGAGTCCCCATTTTGTGAATGGCCAAGGTGAGGTTACGCTGATGAGTTCCTCTGGCGGAGCGGTGTGGAAGTTGGCATGCTTTTGACATGGCAAACATGTCCTTACAAATTCTGTGGCTTCTTTTTGTAGAGTTGGCCAATAGAATCCTGCCCGAAGTACTTTTTTTGCGAGTGCTTGCACTCCGAGGTGATTGCCTTTGTAGAGTTGGCCAATAGAATCCTGCCCGAAGTACTTTTTTTGCGAGTGCTTGCACTCCGAGGTGATTGCCATAAATGCCACTGTGTACTTCTTCTAGGATATCCTTAGTGTTGGAAGTCAGCACGCATTTTAGCAATGGTGTTGAAATCCCTCTTTTGTATAAAGTATTATTTATGATGGTATAGTATTGTGCTTCCCGTTTTAACCTCTTTGCCTCTTTCTCATCTGTAGGGAGGGCTTCTGTTGTGAGGTAATTAATTATGGGGGTCATCCATCCCTAATCACGACCTGTTATGGCTAAGACCTTTTCTTTTTCTAGGATTGATGGATTCTGTAAAATTTCTTGGATAAGGCTTCTATTGTTGCCTCCTGGTTTGGTGCTGGCTAGTTTTGAGAGTGCATCGGCCTGGGCATTCTGTTCTCAAGGTATGTGTCGAATCTCGTACTCTTCGAGTTGTCTGAGCTGCTCCCTGGTTTTGTCCAAGTACTTTTTCATAGTGGGATCTTTGGCTTGGTAGCTGCCTGTTATTTGTGAAGTGACTACCTGTGAGTCGCTGAAGATGATAAGTTTTTGAGCTCCAACCTCCCTAGCCAGCTTCAAACCAGCTAGTAGTGCCTCATATTCCGCTTGATTGTTTGAGGCAGGGAACCCAAATTTGAGGGAGAGTTCGATCTGGGTCCCCTGGTCACTTTCAATTATTACGCCTGCACTACTTCTCATTTTATTTGAGGAGCCGTCCACGTATAGATTCCATTCTGCGGGGATTTCCGGTGTGTCCATAAATTCTACAATGAAGTCGGCCAGATATTGAGATTTGATGGCCGTCCGAGATTTGTATTGAAGGTCGAATTCGGACAACTCGACTGCCCATTGCAAAATTCTACCTGCCAAGTCTGTTTTTCGTAAGATTCTTTTTATGTGCTGGTTAGTCCAAATTTTAATGGTGTAAGACTGGAAATATGGGCGAAGTCGTCGAGATGTTATTATGAGAGCGTAAGCGAACTTTTCTATTTTCTTGTAGTTCTGCTCGGACCCTTGTAACGCTTTGTTGATAAAGTATATGGGTTGTTGCCCACTGTTGTCTTCTCGGACCAGTGCTGAGCCTATTGCCCGATTTCCCACTGCGAGGTACAAGATGAGTGGTTCTCCTTCTCGTGGCCGACTTAATATAGGTGGTCGTCCCATAAATTTTTTGAAGTCTTGGAAGGCTTGCTTGCATTCAGCTGTCCATTCAAACTTCTTTTCCATCCTTAGAGTGGCGTAGAAGGGGAGAGATCTTATTGCTGATCCCGCCAGGAATCTGGACAAGGCTGCCAACCGCCCGTTGAGTTATTGTACCTCTTTGATACAAGTCGGACTTTTCATGTCGAGTACGGCCCTGCACTTGTCTGGGTTTGCCTCGATTCCTCTCTGTGTGATCATAAAACCCAAGAATTTACCAGCTTCTACTACGAAGGTACATTTCATGGGATAGAGTCGCATGCCGTGTCGTCTTATGGTGTTGAATACTTGTGTCAGGTCGGATAATAACATCTCTTTATTTTGCGTCTTCACTAGCATATCGTCTACGTAGACCTCCATGATCTTTCCGATTTGATCCGAAAAAACTTTGTTCATTAATCTTTGGTAAGTGGCTCCCGCGTTTTTGAGACCGAAGGGCATAACAATGTAGCAGTAATTTGCCTTTGGGGCTAAGAAAGAGGTTTTTTCTTGGTCGGGTGGGTACATTGGGATTTGGTTATATCCTGAGTACGCATCCATAAAGGAGAGGTATTTGTATCCGGAGGAGGTATCTACCAGTGCGTCGATGTTTGGGAGCAGATAAGGATCTTTCGAGCAAGCTTTGTTGAGATCGGTATAGTCGGTGCACATTCTCCACTTCCCATTTGACATTTTTACCAAAACGACATTAGCAAGCCATAGCGGGTATTTGACTTCTCTTATGAAGCCTGCCTCCAGTAGAGCTCGTACCTGTTCTTCCACTGCCTGAGAGCATTCTGGTCCTAGCTTTCTACGCTTTTGTTGTACCGGCCGAGATCCTGGGTAGACTGCTAGCTTGTGGCACATTAGTTTGGGATCTATGCCTGGCATGTCTGCGGCCTTCCACGCAAATAGGTCGGCGTTGTCGCGTAGGAACTGTATGAGTGATTCTTTTATGTCCCCTTTTAGGAGTGTTCCGATGTTGGTTGTTTGGTCCGGGGTGTTCCCGATCTGGATTTTCTCTATTTCTCCTTCAAGTTGTGGGCGGAGCTCCTCCCGCCTTCGAACTCCACCGAGCTCGATTGTGTGGAATTCTTCTCGTCTGCCTCTAAGGTTTAGACTTTCGTTGTAACAGCGGTGCGCCATCTTCTCATCTGCCTTTACTGTTGTTATTCCTTCTGCGGTTGGGAACTTCATGCATAGATGCAGAGTCGAGACTATTGCGCCGAGTTGATTTAACGTTGCCCAACCTATTAAAGCATTGTAGGCTGAGCTTACGTCAACGACGATGTAATCTATTTTGAGTGTTCTTGACTGACTTACCTTTCCAAAATTTGTGTGGAGCGGGATGTATCCCATTGGTTATGCTGGGGTATCTCCTAACCCAAACAGGCTGCCCGGATATGCTCTGAGTTCTTTTTCTTCCAAGCCGAGTTTGTCGAAAGCGGTTTTGAATAAGATATCGGCAGAGCTCCCCTGGTCTATCAATGTGCGGTGAAGATTTGTGTTTGCCACTATAATAGTGATGACCATGGGATCGTCATGCCCTGACGCGACACCGGATGCGTCTTCCTTGGTAAAAGTGATCGCCGGGATGTCGGGTGTTTCCTTCTTTTCTGCGACGTGGTATATATCTTTGAGATGTCTTTTGTGGGATGATTTGGAGATTCCTCCCCCGACGAATCCGCCGTGTATCATGTAGACATGTCTTTCTGGCGTCCGGGATGATCGCGCGGTTGGTCCGACGTCTTCTGCTCTTCTTCTTTTCCTTTGTTCATCATCACGGGTGGCCAGGTATCGATCTAGCTTTCCTTCTCGTACGAGCTTTTCTATGATGTTTTTTAAGTCAAAACACTCATTGGTGGAGTGCCCGCGGATCTGATGGTATTCACAATATTTGGCCCGGTTTTCTCCTCCTTTTTTGCCTTTGAGTGGTCGAGCTGGTGGTATTTTTTCTGTGTTGCAAACCTCTCTGTAGACATCCACAAGAGACACCCGAAGATAGGTGTAATTATGGTATTTTTTATTTTCTCTCCATGGCGATCTTCTTTCTTTCTGGAATCTTTGTCTTTTTCCCGAGAGGTGAACCCGACCTTTGAGGTCTCTCCTAATCCGGAGTTTTCTTCCATGTTGATGTATTTTTCCGCTCGTTCTTGCACCTCGTTCAGAGATGTAGGATACTTCTTTGATATAGATTAACTAAAAGGCCCTTCTCGCAGGCCATTAATGAGGCCCATGATAGTGACTTCTGTTGGCAGGTTTTGTAACATCCCTTCCAGCAAAATACCTTGCTTAAGTCAGGGTACAAACAATAATCACATAAATATTATTGATAATAATTCTTGTACAAAAGAAACCAATAAAACTCAAATACAATATACCAAACCTACCCCTCTATATGAAATAAAATCTCAAGGGACAATCAGCGAGGGGACTCTACCAGACCAATTAAAACAATAAAGAAAACCTACTAATCGCTCGCAGCTTCAAATTGCGTCTTCAAACCTGTGTCACCGAAAGGGTGGAAAATTTGGGGGTGAGAACCAAACACATGTTCTCAGTAGAGGTCGAGAATGCCGTGAAAGTAAAGAATAAAGCGCAAAGTTAATTTCATTCAGAGACATCTAAAAGAAAATTAACCTTCTTTAAAGTATTAGTTAATTATTCAAATGCCAGACCCATATTTTCTTTATAAAACTCTTAAAAGTTTCCTAGACTGTATGAATGACTAATTTGTTCCAAGCATAGGTTCATTAAGTCTATGCTGAACCAGCTTAATCTTTCATACTTTACTAAACCTCAAACACAAACCAATCACGGCCTCAGGCCTAAGCAATTCAATCAACATCCAACTCACCACAATCCAGTCAATCAGTTACAACCACAAGTAATGAGGTTCAAACACAATCAAGAGCAATTACATCAAGTATAGCAATTAGCAGTTAAACAGAATTATTCACTTAGGCAAACCAATTACAATATACACACCCAAACAATGTCACATAGATGCATATGATGAATGTCTAGTCCTAGTGCAGGCCATGAGCTCATGTGTCGGTTAGCACCTGCATTCCCGACATTTATCCGGTCACGAGTTCACGATTTCTCGGATACGATTTTCCGTTCAAATAAATGCGCATATAATTATTAGCAGCTCTATTGAGACAGCCTCTGCTTTCTACTCGCAGGAAATATACTCTTGGGAACGGAAAATTACTCTTGGGTTGCCTCAGGACAACAGATAAATAAACAATATCTCTTGGGTTGCATTAAGCAACAAATAAATAAATAATATCTCTTGGGTTGCATTAAGCAACAAATATATATATAATATCTCTTGGGTTGCATTAAGCAACAGATAAGCAAACAATATCTCTTGGGTTGCCTCAAGCAACAAACAGACATCTCTTGGGTTGCTTCAAGCAATAAACAAATAAATAAATATCTCTTGGGTTGCTTCAAGCAACAGATAATCATACAATAAGTACATTACTCTTTCCTTTTTCTTTCATAATTGCAAATACGCAAGCGGGACAAGACCCACGCCCTTGCCAACAATCTCATATACCAAATAATCTTTTCTTAAAAGAATCATTGAAGTTATTATCATTAAATAAACCTTAAATATTGATTTTGATCAAGTCCTTATACTTTTATAAAAAATTCGGACATAATCTCCTTTAAAAATAGGACTTAGCCACCCTTACGGGTCCCAACCAAACAATTTACCAAACTCTTTTCAACCTTTCCAGTATCAATTCAATTCAAAGACAAGCAAATTCCCACATTGAATCAGCCATATAACGCTAAGGTTCATCTTTAATTTTATGAACTCATAACTCTCACTCAAGCATTCTCAACACCCTATCTTCTTTTCTGTTTTTAATATAGCAAATGGACTTGGAATTGTGCAAACTTGTCCAGGCGTTCATCTTGAAATAAGCTTTCTAACAAACCAAAGATCATAATTTTCTGGTTTCTCTAGCCTTAGGAATAAAGGAAAAACCGAGACTGCTCTGCAGTGCGTAAAACCAGAAAAACAGCAGCAGCATTTGTCATTCAAAATTCAATATAAAATCCAAGTTAAATCCAATGACTTTGAGAATTAATACAGTTCAACTTCACTCATCCAAGTTTCTTTTCCAATTGGTTTCAGGTCAATATCATTTTTAATGAAGAAGTTATATAACCTAGAAGTTGACTAATTTTCTGCAGAATTCTGCTTTAAAAGTTAATGAACTTATCTTCTTCCAAGTCCCATAACTTACTCATTAAAACATGGATAGCCCTGAAATTTAAGTCACAAATGCTAAACATACTTAATTTTCACCTCCAATTGGTTGCATCTCAATATCTATCCAGGATCAAAAGTTATAAATTCTCAAAGTTACTGATTTAAGAAAACAGAATTTGGTTTTTTCTGCATAATGCATCATCTTTCAAAAATTTATATTCTTAAAACTACAAGTCCAATTGTTCTGAAATTTTACGGCATTAAAATAATAGGAATAAAGTTTTATTTAAAATTGGTTTCATTTCAAAATGCAAATTGGAGAATTTCTAATAGAGGAAACAAGTTGCTGCTGTGTTAAACGCTCAGCAGAAAAACCAGATTTAACATTCATATTTCAAAAATTTACCATAAATCATAAACTTAGTGAAAGAGTCTCAAATTCAGCAGTCCTGTTCCCTATATTCCCAAGCTCAATCCGGACTTGGTCCCACGCAATTCCGATAATCACAGAAATAGTTATAGTTTTTCAAAGTTTCCGGCCTCTTTTAAAAATAATGCAGAAAATCAAGTTTTACATTTTAACTTTGAAAAATCATAACTAGTTCTATAATTAATTCAAACTTCTCAAAATTGAGTCTCAACAACAACTTTTATCATACTTTACTCAGCCTTTACTCTTATACCATTTCGATTATCGTTGAATAATTGATTCACTTCCAAATTCACTTTTTAATTTCCAAAAATCAGATTTTCAGCAAACTATTTAGTATTCAAAATCCAACCCTTCAATACCCCTCAAAACCAATTCCAAATCAACCACCTACCAAGCTCATTAGCACTACAATATACCAAATAATAGCTCAACAGCAACAAATCCAACATAACCCATTAAAATTCAGTAATTCTCACAATAAGTCATCAAACTATTCCCAATCTACATAATCAATCAATATCACCAATCAACAATTCCAAATCACAATCTCAACCATTCCAATCACAATTTCAGCCACAATTCAATATTCACACAACCCATCAATGTCACTATCAATAATTCCGATTTACACTTCACAAGCACAACTTAGCATTCATATCATCAATTAATCACTCAGCAACAATTAAGACTATTTGCAATTTACTCAATAAACCTTGCGGGCATTCTTAAATTGAAATCGTTTTAAACCCCCTACCTCGATGTCGCAATTGCAGAATTTAACGCAATAGTTCCTTTTATTCCTAATTTGTGGCAGCAACCGCAACAGTGACGCCGATGACCCTCTGCAGCAGCGATGTCATCAACAATCGCGATAACAGTGGCTAGATGGAAACAAAAACATTTTTGGGGATTTTTCCTATAACAATGAAGCGGCAAGCAGAGATAACAATAATCAAAATAGGTTGTGAGTGATACAGACTCAGATACAAGGATGAAGGAGGCTATGGTAACCAAGCAATACCAGGGCAGGGCTGAAATAGTTCATAGCAGCAACGATTCTTTCGGAAAATCGATCGTCACAGTCCACAGCTGCAGCAGCTTAATCAGTAATTAAAGAAAACAAGGAAACGAAGCCATAGCAGTAGAATTACGGTGACTACAACAACAGGGAAGATAGCTTCCTCCTCTACCTCAGCTCGTGATTCCGGCGGCGGCGGCGGCGGAGCATCCTTCAACGACGCTGGCTAAGAGAACACCCACCACCACACGTTCTTCTCCTCCTCCGGTTGTTCACGATTCTCCCCCTCCTTAACCTAATCGACGACGCAGCTTCGGATGATAGTGGCGGTCTCCATGGTGACGGTTGCTGCGAGCTCGATGGCAGCTGAACCAGCAGCAGAGGCAACGCATGGCAGCGACAACGATGAGTGAGTGAACGTCTCCTTCGATCTCTCTCTCTCTTCGCGGTTTTGCTTCTCTTCTTCTCTGGCTCTGACGACAGCAACGGCAACCGGCACAAGGAGCGGCACAGCGCGGCGATCCTCCTTCCTCTCTTCTTACTCTGTTCCATCTCTCTCTCCCTGTTCTCTGTTTTCCCCTGCCTTCCCTCTTTCCCCTTCCTTTCTTTTCCCTTTCTGTTTTCCCCCTCGAGCTCCCCATTCCCTTTCTTTCCCTTTCTGATTGTAGATTTAGGGATTTAGTATATGAAATAGGAATTTGTGATATTAAGATTAAAATTAAGATTTTATAAAAGAATATGGATAGATATGAATAGATATTTTGATAAAATTGGAAGGAAGAGTACTTTTAAAATCAAATATATTCTTAAAATATTTAAGAACATCATTTATCAACATATTGCTAAGTGGAATTAATTATTTCTAATTAATTATAAAATAAGCATATTAATCACATTTTTATAAAATATAGTTTAAACTTAATACTAATTATTCAAATTAAATGATATAACTTTTTATTATTTTTCTATCACCGAAACTTTAATTTCAATTTACAAAATGTCTATTATGATAAAATTACTTAAATTAAATATATAATACTTCCATTACTAAATTTTATTTCCAAAGCATAAAGTAACCAATTATAAAAATTACATAAGAATATTAATTAACTCAAACTCCAAATATTAATAAAACTAATTTAATTATTTTTAATTGACTAATTTAAAATAAGATCAAGTTAAAATAAATCGTAACCCTTTCAGAATAAAGTTACTTGAATTAAATTATACAATCCTTTCTAGTTTTTCAATTACTAAAATTATACAAAATATTCCATTATAGAAAATTACTTAAGAATCTTATTTGATTTAAAACGAAATTATCTCCGAATCTATTTAATTATCTCTAATAAAATAATTTCTAAAATTATAAAGTTTAAACTCAATAAGGTAAAATCACAATTTATTTATATTTTGACTTTTTTCAAAAATGCGGGATGTTACAGGTTTTGTATATCCAGGCATGTCTTGTTGAATCTCTCCATGTTGTTGCGCAGGGTTTCCCTTTCTCCTTGTCTGATTCCCAGTAAGCTTGGCGCATGTTTAGCTTTGTCCTTTTGGATAGAGAATCTGGCCAGGAACTTCTTGGCCATGTCGTCGAAACTCAAGATGGATCTAGGAGGGAGGTTGTCGAACCATCTAATTGTTGTTTTTGTTAAAGTAGTTGGAAAGGCTTTGCAACGAACTGCATCTGAGGCGTCCGTGAGATACATTCTGCTCCTGAAGCTGCTGAGATGATGGCTGGGATCCGTAGTTCCATCGTACAAGGTCATGTCTGGGAGTTTAAAATCTTTTGGGATTCTTGTCTTCATGATCTCCTTGGTGAATGGATCTTGCTCCTTGCGGGTGCTATCTTCAGGAGTGGATTGGCCAGCTTTAGTCTTGACATCGGCTTCAAGTTTTAGGAGTAGTTTGTTCTCTAATTCTCAACGTCGCCTTATTTCTCTTTGCAGGTCCTTCTCAGCTTCTCGTTGACGTAGAGCTTCTTCTTCAAGTTGTTTTATCCGATCTTGAAACGCATCCAGGGCTCCCTCGTTTGGGGAGTTCTTTTTATTGATTTGGGGAGTATCTTTTAGTGTAGTGTCCGCATTTTTGTGTGGCGTTCTATCCTCTAGATCTGAGTCATGGTTGTTGTCATGGTCGTCCGCCATGGTGCTGAGATGACTTCCAGGTTTCTCGGCAATGGTGCCAATGTTCCGAGGGTTACCTGAAACTATGGGTCGATTTCAGACGAGACCTTCTGTGCTGGTCGGTGCTGTGGTGTCCGACTTGGTGATGGTGCTGATCCTTCGTCCCCGGAGGGTGGGGGTACCTGCAAGGGACTCCGATGCTTAAGTTAGCAAGGGTCTTAAACAGGTATTGAGTAGTATCAGAATGTGAGTTATACCTGGGTGCTCCAGTGTATTTATAATGGTGTGGAGTGACCTTTCTGGAGATAAGATAGTTATCCTATCTTATCTTATCTTTGAGCGAGGTCATCTTATCTTCAAGGGAACCGCCTTTATCTCTACGAGCTTTGGGCTGCCCTTGGATTCGGGATGTGTTCCCTTGTTTGGGCCCTTTATTGGGCTTTCCTGTGACTTGGCCGAGCTCTTTAAGAAGAGGTCGGGTCATCCTGATTCGAAGAGGTCGGTCGCTTTATCTGTAGAGCATCCCAGGTCGGACAGAAATGACCAAGGGTATGAACAGTATCTGTTTAAGAGCCTCTGCAAAAGGATTCTTGATCTCTAATGTTCTAAGATAGTCTACAATATGGGCAAACTATTTATCTTTTTTCGCTTGACGGAATTTATGAGGGAATGGCATCTTGGCCTTATACTCATTGATCTTGGTTGATGGAGGCTAAGTGCCTTGTGTATTGGAAGAGGGGTTATTAGCTTGCTTATGAGGGGTGTTATCAGTATGTAATTGACCACCTTTGTTTGGGCGTTCAACGCCTTGGTTGCTGCCCCCTTCCTGGCGTTCAACACCAGGGACACTGCCCTTTGTTGGGAATTTAACGCCATGGGTGGATACCCCTTCTTATCGTTGAACACCAATGACATTCCTCTTTGGGTGTTCAACGCCCTCAGAGATATCTAAGATAGCAGTCTGATATCCCTCTATTAGGTTTTCTTCCTTTGATCTCCTGTTGCATTGAGGTTGGGTATTTAATGATTTTCCACTCCTCAGTTGAATGGCCTGACATTCTTCTGTTATCTGCTTAGATAACAGCTGCCTTGTTTGACTCAGCTGGGCTTTTACATTCCTGTTAAAAGCCTGAGTTTCTCTCAAAGCCTTTTGCAATTCCAGCAGTTACTGAGCAAGGGCGTGTAGTTGCTGAGTCAATGGGCCATCTTGTTCTGGAGGGTTAGGTTCAGTAGATATTTCCTTAACCTCTCCTTTCATAGAAGTCTCAACAGATGATTACAGATGCTGGTTAGTGGCAACTGTCTCAATAAGCTCGTGATCCTCTTCAATGGTCTTTTTCATATGTATGGAACCACCAGCAGAGCGGTCTAGAGAAATTTTAGCCATGTCTGAAAGTCCATTGTAAAAGATATCTAGCTGTACCCATTCTAAAAATATTTCAGTGGGATATTTTCTTAGCATCCTTCTATACCTTCCCCAGGCATCATAAAGAGACTCATTGTCCTCTTGCTTGAAGCCCTGGAATCTGGTGCAGTGATTTAACAACCACAGACTAACTAGCAAGTGCACCGGGTCATACCAAGTAATACCTCAGGTGAGTGAGGGTCGATCCCACGAGGATTGATGGATGAAGTAACAATTGTTAAAAGATTTACTTAGTTAGGAAAGCAGAAAAGGGTTTTGAGATATTCAAAAGGTTTAAATTTGAAAATATCAGAAGGCAGGCACACAAGTAAATAAGTTGAAAATAAAATATTGGAGAAACAGTTAAGGTTTCAGAGTTATCTATTTTTCCAGATTAACTTTTCTTACTAACTATTTTAATTATGTAGGATTTAATTTATGACAAACTATATGTGACTAGACCCTAATTCCTTAGACCTTTCTAGTCTCCTCTAAAATTCATCGACTGCCAATGCCTTGGTCAATTAATTCCAATTAGAGGGTGAAGTTCAAATTCCAGTTTATATGCAACAAAAATTCTAATTACCCAAAAATAAGAGGATTATATGTCAAGTATCCTGTTAAATCCAAATAATTAAAATTTAGGAGAAATTGTTTTCAAGTTGTTGTTCAAGTAAAGAGCTTTTCCAAGTTTTACAAGAACTCAAATAGAAAGAGGGTCATACTTCCGTTCCACCCAAATTCATAAGATAAAGAGCGAAAACAATTCTTAAATTATAAATCCATGCATGAATTAAAATAGAAAAAGTAATAAAATCAATCCATAAAAATAGAAAGAGCTCCTAACCTTAACAATGGAGGATTAGTTGCTCACAGTTCAGAGAAAAACTAAGATTGTGATTAAATGTACAGAGTTCCAATCTGATGGCATATAAAGTTAACTAATGGAATCCCTTTTTATAACTAATCCTAATTAATTTAAAATCTAATTATCTAAAATTAAAAATAATATCTTTTCCTAAAAATAAGATTTGAATTTAAATCTGAATAATCAGTAGGTCTTCAGTTGATGGGTGGGGACCACATGTTTTGTCCCTTTTACAGCTTCTAATCTGTGTTTTCTGGGCTGAAAACTGGGTCAAAACAGCCCAGAAATAGCCCCCAGCATTTTTCTGCGTTTTCTGCATGTGGCACGTGTCACGCGTACGCATCGATGGTCTTTTTCGTGAGTCACGCGGATGCGTCGGTCATGCACACGCGTTGCCATGGAAAGCTCTAAATCGTGCTCACGCGTCAGTCACGCGTACGCGTCGCTCCTCGCTGCCATCTCCTTTGATTCTTGTGTTGCAGAAACTCCATCAAATTCAGTCGAATGCTACCTAAAATAAACAAAATTGCAAAATACTCAAAGTAGCATCCATATTGGCTAAAAGATAATTAATTCTTTATTAAAATCAATAAATTAGATGCAAATTCACTAGGAAAAGATAGGAAAGATGCTCACGCATCACAACACCAAACTTGAATTGTTGCTTGTCCTCAAGCAACCAAAACTAATATAAGCTTAGGATGTGAATTTGCATGAGAATAAGAGTTTGATTAAGCTCATGTCTCTTCTTATAGTAGGGTTTACAACTGCAATCCTGAATAGTTTTGGCATCTCACTCTCCTTTGAATAAGAAGAATGTTACTGTCATCTGGAATTAGAATCTGGATAATGTTATGAATTCTCTGATCTTTTGTAACTCAATTTAATCCTTGAACACAGCAATTTTTCTTTGGTGCTTTGCACCTTGAGCCTAGCCGTGACTTTAAATGTTTTGTCTCAAGGGTTACTTGACACAGAAACACCACAAGCACTTAACTGGGGAACTCTCTTTAAGTTCTGATTTTTCATTCAGTTACTCCCAGACAGCGGTGCTCAAAGCCTTTGGCGTACTCTGTTAATTGCATTTGATCTCGACTCTAAGTGTTCTGTCTCAAGGATTATTTGACACAATCACACCACAAGCATATGACTAGGGAAACAACTCTTTGAGCTTTTAATCATGCTTGACCTCCCTAGTCATTGATGCTCACAGCCTTGGACCTTGCTTTTATTATTGATTTTTTTTGCTGATTCTTTTGCTTCAGGGATTAAATTTTCACTTTATTTCAGAGAAGTCATAATAATTCTCTAAATTCCTATTCCTTATACATCAACATTCTTTGATCCAAATTCAAATATGCACTGTTCATGTCATGCATTCAGAGTCACAGAAAATATCACCACATTTAAGTAAATAAGACTACTCTTAAAATTAACTCAATTTCTCATGCAATACATCACTTCTGTATTTTTTATTAGAATTCAAGCTCAGTGAGTCATACATGAGACATATTTTCAGAATTAAAGCAATTAAACTAGTCCTAGGATTCTAACTAATAAAGGATCATGCAACAAACAAAGCAAAATAGCAAAAAACCGGAACACAACATAGAAAAAGAGGGGAGGAATACAAAATGAAAGGAACTCAACCACCTTTGTTATCCTAGTAGTCACTTTATTCTTCAGGTTGTGCTCCTCAGTGAAGATGATTCGCCTCCCTTTTGGTGCCATAGGAATAAGCAGAAAACCCTAAAGCGAAGCGTCAACACCAAACTAAAAGGTTTGCTTGTCCTCAAGCAAAGAAGAACTGAAAATAGAAAGAGACAAATATTATGATGAAAGAAAAAGAAAAGCATAAAAGAACATGAGAGAATTAGGATTGGGAGAAGGGGAAAGAAAATTAAAACTGGGCGGCGAATGAGTGTAGTTGTGCGGCGCAGGCGACGTGTACGCGTGTAGCACGCGTACGCGTGGGTCGCTGAATTAGTAAGAAAACTACCTTCTAAAATAGCTACATGATCAGAAAATTAGTAAGAACTCAATAAAAATCAAATAAGCAAGAAAACTACTACTACAAAAAAATTAACTAAGGATACGAAATTATCGGGTTGCCTCCTGACAAGCGCTTCTTTAACGTCACTAGCTTGACGGTCAGTTCTACTAGTTCAGCAGATGTGTGGACCTCTGGCGATCAATCTCACCTCCAAGATAGTGCTTCAACCTCTGGCCATTCATTGTAAATTTTCTGTCAGAATTCTCTTCCTATATTTCCACATGACCATATGGTGAAGCTTTGGTACCCACAAATGGTCCTGACCACCAGGATTTCAGCTTCCCGGGAAAGAATTTAAGCCTTGAATTATATAGAAGCACTCTTTGTCCTAGCTCAAAGACTCTGATGGCAATCTTCTCATCATGCAGTAGCTTGGTTCTCTCCTTATAGAGCTTGGCATTCTCATAAGCTGAATATCTGAATTCATGAAGCTCATTCAACTCGACCTCAAGGATCCCCTGCTGTGGCATTTCATGGTTGGCAGGGAGATTTGTGGCTTTTTAACATCTGTCACAGTGTTTTACAAATGCTCTTGAGTCTCTGAAGACAGTCGGCTAGTAAAACCCGCTCTGAAGGACCTTTGTAGCTGTCCTTTCATCACCAAAGTGACCTCCATACTCAGAACCATGACAGTGCCAAAGGATCTGCTGTTTTTCTTCATCTGGGACACATCTCCGGATGATTCCATCTGAACACCTTTTAAAAAGGTATGGTTCCTCCCAAATGTAGTACTTTGCATCAGTCAATAACTTCTTCACTTGTTGCCTACTATACTCCCTTGGGATATAATTCATGGCCTTATAATTTGCAATGTCTGCAAACCATGGAGCCTGCTGAATGAGAAACAATTGCTCGTCCAAAAACGTCTCAGTTACAGCTGTGGGTGCTTGTATTCCTGCTTCAGGCTCAATTCTAGAGAGATAGTCAGCTACTTAATTTTCTGACCCTTTCCTGTCTTTTATCTCAATATCAAACTCCTGAAAGAGTAACACCCACCTGATTAATCTTGGTTTAGAGTCCTATTTGGTTAAAAGGTACTTCAGAGCAGCATGGTCAGTATAAACAATAACCTTAGAACCAATTAAATAGGACCTAAACTTATCGATAGCAAACACAACAGCTAGTAATTCCTTTTCTGTAGTTGTGTAATTTTTTGGGCATCATTTAGCACATGACTGGCATAGTATATGACATGTACAAGCTTACCATGCCTCTGTCCTAAAACAGCTCCTATAGCAAAGTCACTAGCATCACACATTAATTCAAATGGTAGATCCCAGTCAGGGGGAGCTATAATGGGAGCAGAGGTAAGGTTTGCTTTCAGAGTTTCAAAAGCATGCAAACAACCAGCATCAAAGACAAAAGGAACATCAGCAACCAACAGGTTGCTTAGAGGTTTAGCAATTTTAGAAAAATCCTTTATAAATCTTCTATAAAATCATGCATGACCCAAGAAACTCCTGATTGCCTTAACATTAGTTGGTGGTGGTAATTTTTCAATTACCTCCACCTTTGCTCTATCAACCTCAATTCCCTTGCTTGAAATCCGGTGTCCAAGAACAATACCTTCTGTAACCATTAAATGACATTTTTCCCAATTTAAAACAAGGTTTGATTCTTGACACCATTTCAAGACAAGAGATAAATGCTTAAGGTAGGATTCAAAAGAATTACCAAAAACAGAAAAGTCATTTATAAATACCTCAATAAACTTTTCAACCATATCAGAAAAATTGAGAGCATACACCTCTGAAAAGTTGCTGGAGCATTGCAAAATCCAAAAGGCATTCTTCTATAGGCAAATACTCCAAAGGGACATGTGAATGCTGTCTTCTCTTGATCTTGAGGGTCCACTGCAATTTGATTATATCCAGAATATCCATCTAGAAAATAATAAAAAGCATGACCAGCTAACCTCTCATGCATTTGATCAATGAAAGGCAGGGGGAAATAATCCTTCCCTATAGCAATGTTGAGCCTCTTGTAGTCTATGCACATTCTCCATCCTGTGATTGTCCTCGTAGGAATAAGCTCATTCTTTTCATTCTTGATCACTGTCATCCCTCCTTTCTTGGGAACTATCTGCACAGGACTTACCCAAGAACTGTCAGAAATAGGGTAAATAATACCTGCTTCCCATAATTTCATTACCTCTTTTTGGACCACCTCTTTCATGGTTGGATTGAGTCTCCTTTGTGGTTGCACAACTGGTTTAGCATCATCTTCAAGGAGGATCTTGTGCATACACTTGGTTGGACTAATCCCCTTCAAGTCACTAATGGTCCACCCAAGAGCTGTTTTATGGCTCTTGAGCACTGAAATAAGCGTTTCTTCCTCTTCAGGCTTCAGGGAAGAGCTAATAATCACTGGATATGAGTCATTCTCACCCAAGAACACATATTTCAGAGAAGGAGGTAAAGATTTGAGCTCAAGCTTGGGGGCTTCCTCCTCTGCTTTAAGCATGTGAACCATAGTCTTCTGGGGTGGTGAATTATCAACTTCAACTAATTCATACTCAGAGATAGGATCCAGAATGTCAACAAGCACCTCAGCTTTCAGTACCTCTTGAACAAGTGGTTCAATAACATCTATTTTCATACACCCTTTAGAACTATTACGGTGCTTGAGAGCTTCAAAAACTTGAAGGACCACCTGTTCTTCATTGACCCTCAGGGTTAATTCACCATTTTGTACATCAATCAGAGCCCTACCTATAGCTAAAAAGGGTCAACCAAGTATAATAGAGGATTTTAACTCCTCTTCCATGTCTAATATAACAAAATCAATAGGAAAGATGAATGGTCCTACTTTAACAAGTAAACCCTCAACAACACCCACATGTAACTTAATATAAAGATCAGCAAGTTGAAGAGAAATACGAGTGGGTTTTACCTTCTCAATTTGAAGCTTTTTCATTAATGAAAGTGGCATGAGATTGATGCTAGCTCCAAGGTCACATAAAGCTCTCTGAATGGTGACATCTACAATGGTGCAAGGAATTACAAAGCTCTCTGGATCTGGCATCTTCTTAGGAAGGTTATGTTGAATAATGGCACTGCATTCCTGGGTTAAAACCACTTTTTCTTGTTCCTTCCAGTTCCTCTTGTGGGTCAATAATTCTTTCATAAATTTAGCATAGAGAGGCATTTACTCAAGAGCCTCTACAAATGGAATGCTGATCTGTAGCTTTTTGAAGACATTTAAAAATTTAGAGAACTGCTTTTCTTTGGAAGCCTTCTGAAGTCTCTGAGGATACGGTATTTTTTGTTTGTATTCAGGAGCCTTTGACAATGTAGGATATGTGTCTAGAGAGTCAGGGAACGGGTTGTTTGCACGCTGATGAGCGGATAATTTATACGCTTTTTGGCATTATTTTTAGGTAGTTTTTAGTATAATTTTTAGTTGGTTTTTAGTATATAATTATTAGTTTTTATGCAAAAATCACATTTCTGGACTTTACTATGAGTTTATGTATTTTTCTGTGATTTCAGGTATTTTTTGGCTGAAATTGAGGGACCTGAACAAAAATCTTATTCAGAGGATGAAAAAGGACTGCAGATGCTGTTGGATTCTGACCTCCCTGCACTCAAAATATATTTTTTGGAGCAAGAGAAGCCCAATTGGCGCGCTCTCAATTGCGTTGGAAAGTAGACATCTTGGGCTTTCCTGAAATGTATAATAGTCCATACTTTTTCTGAGATTTGATGGCCCAAACTTGCGTCAAAACACCGGTTGAAGACCCTTTTCTGGCGTTAAATGCCAGAACTGGCATAAAAGCTAGAGTTAAACGCCCAAACTGGCACCAGAGCTGGGTTTTAACTCCAAGAAAAGCCTATGCACGTGAATGCTTCAATGCTCAGCCCAAGCAGACACCAAGTGGGCCCCAGAAGTGGATTTCTGCATCATTTACTTATTTCTGTAAACCCTAGGTTACTAGTTCATCATAAATAGGACCTTTTACTATTGTATTTTCATCGGGAGACCTTAAATCATTTTGAAGACTATCTTTGTATCACTTTTGATCTCTTGATCACGTCTAGGGGGATGGCCATTCGGCCAAGCCTGGACCTTCATCACTTATGTATTTTCAACGGTGGAGTTTCTACACCTCAGAGATTAAGGTGTGGAGCTCTGCTGTTCCTCACGAATTAATGCAAAGTACTATTATTCTTCTATTCAATTCAAGCTTATTTTTATTCTAAGATATTCACTCGTACTTCAACCTGATGAATGTGATGATCCGTGGCACTCATCATCATTCTCACTTACGAACGCGTGCCTGACAACCACTTCCGTTCTATTTGTGATAGCTTGAGTGTGTATCTCTTGGCCTCCTAGTCCACGATGCATGGTTGCCTCTCCTGACAACAGAGCCTTCCATTCCGTGAGATCATAGTCTTCGTGGTATATGCTAGAATCAATTGGCAGCATTCTTGAGATCCGAAAAGTCTAAACCTTGTCTGTGGTATTCCGAGTAGGATCTGGGATGGGATGACTGTGACGAGCTTCAAACTTGTGACTGTTGGGTGCAGTGACAGTGTGCAAAAGGATCAATAGATCTTATTCCGACACGATCGATAACCGACAAATGATTAGCACTACGTAACCCGTAGCCAGACCATTTTCACTAAGAGGATGGACGGTAGCCATTGACAACGGTGATCCCCCAACATACAGCTTGCCATGGAAGGGAGTATGCAGGACTGGATAAGGCAGTAGAAAAGCAGAGATTCAAGAGTAACAAAGCATCTCCATATGCTTATCTGAAATTCCCACCAATGAATTACATAAGTATCTCTATCTTATTTTATGTCTTATTCATCTTTTAAGTATCAAAACCCCATAACCTTTTGAATCTGCCAGACTGAGATTTGCAAGATGACCATAGCTTGCTTCAAGCTGATAATCTCCGTGGGATCGACCCTTACTCACGTAAGGTATTACTTGGACGACCCGGTGCACTTGCTGGTCAGCTGTACGGAGTTGTGAAAAGTGTGATCACAATTTCGTGTACCAAGTTTTTGACGCCGTTGTCGGGGATTGTTCGAGTTTGGACAACTACCGGTTCATCTTGTTGCTTAGATTAGGTAATTTTCTTCTTGTTCTATTTTCAAAAAAGTTTTCAAAAATATTTCAAAAAAAAATTTCTCTTCTTTTTCGTTTTTCTAAAAAAAATTTCAAAAAATTACAAAAAATTTTTAAAATCATAAAATCAAAAATATTTTGTGTTTCTTGTTTGAGTCTAGTGTCAATTTTTAAGTTTGGTGTCAATTGCATGTTTTTATTCTTCTTGCATTTTTCGAAAGTGTGTTCTTGTGTTCTTCATTGATCTTCAAGTTGTTCTTGATGATTTTCCTTGTCTGATCTTTAAATTCTCTGGTTTTGTGTCTTTTGTTGTTTCTCATGTGCATTCTCAAATTGTTAGTATCTTTAGTATGAAAATTTCTAAGTTTGGTGTCTTGCATGTCTTTCTTTTCTTAAAAATTTTCAAAAATATGTTCTTGATGTTCATCATGATCTTCATAGTGTTCTTAATGTTCATCTTGACATTCAAAGTGTTCTTGCATGCATTCCTTGTTTTGATCTTTGTTTTCATGTTTCTTAATGTTCATCTTGACATTCAAAGTGTTCTTGCATGCATTCCTTGTTTTGATCTTTGTTTTTCATGTTTAATTTTATTCTGTTGTTTTTCTCTCTCATCATTAAAAATTCAAAATTATGTCTTTTCAAGTCAATAATACAGAGAATTGAAGATTCAGAACATACAGCAGAAGAATCACAGAGAAAAAGCTGGGCGTTCAAAACGCCCAGTAAAGAAGGATTTCTGGCGTTTAAACGCCAGCCAGGGTACCAGGCTGGGCGTTTAACGCCCAAGGAGGTAGCCAAGTGGGTGTTAAATGCCATAATGGATACCATTCTGGGCGTTTAACGCCAGGATAGCATCAATGAGGTAATTTTGTTTTCAATTCAAATCTTTTTTGATTTTTCAAGTTTTAAAACTAATTTTTTAAAATCTTATCTTTTTCATATCTTCTCTTATCAATCATATCTCTTTCAAAATCAAATCTTTTTCATTTTTCTTTTAATATTTTCGAAAACCCTTGCTAACAATTAATGTTGTGATTCAAAAATTTCAAGTTTGTTACTTTCTTGTTAAGAAAGGTTCAATATTTGAATTTTAGAATCATATCTTTTAATTTCTTGTTAGTCAAGTCATCAATTTTAAAAATCAAATCTTTTTTTAAATTATTTTTCGATCATTTATTTTCAATCATATCTTTTTAAATTTTGATTTCAAAAATCTTTTCTAACTTCTTATCTTTTCAAAATTGATTTTCAAATCTTTTTCAACTAATTACTATTTCTTATCTTTTTCAGAACCACCTAACTACCTTTCTCTCTGCAATTTTCGAAAAGCACTAACAATTTTTTTCAAAAATCTTTTTAATTAACTAATTGTTTTAAATTATAATTTTATTTTATTCCTTTCTTAATTTTCGAACACTAACTAATTTTAAAATAAAAATAAAAATATTTTTCCTTTTTCTTTTATTCAATATTCAAATTTCTTCTCTCTTTCATCTCTTTATATTTAATCACTAACACTTATCCTCATTTGATAATTTGAATCCCCTCTCTCTCTATAAGTTTGAATTCCTCTCTCTACTTCATCCTTCTATTCTTCTTTTCCTCTGACACATCAAGGAATCTCTATACTGTGACATAGAGGATTCCATACTTTCTTTGTTTTTTTCTCTTTCATATTAGTAGGAACAAAGATAAAGGCATTCTTTTTGAAGCTGATCTTGAACCTGAAAGGACCTTAAAGAGGAAGCTAAGAGCAGCTAAAACACAATACTCTGAGATGGACCTGACAGAAATTTTCAAAAAGGATGCAGACAAAACAGCCATGGCCGAACCCAACAACAACAATGCAAGGAAGGTGCTTGGTGACTTTACTGCACCAACTCCCGACTTCTATGGGAGAAGCATCTCTATTGCTGCCATTGGAGCAAACAACTTTGAGATTAAGCCTCAATTAGTTTCTCTGATGCAACAGAATTTCAAGTTTCATAGACTTCCATTGGAAGATCCTCATCAATTCTTGGCTGAATTTTTGTAAATCTGTAACACTGGTAAGACCAATGGAGTTGATTCTAAGGTCTACAGACTTATGCTTTTCCCTTTTGCTGTAAGAGACAGAGCTAGTATATGGTTGAACTCACAACCTAGAGACAGCCTGAACTCTTGGGAAAAGCTGGTCAATGCCTTCTTGGCTAAATTCTTTCCACCTCAAAAGATGAGTAAGCTTAGAGTGGAAGTTCAAAGCTTCAAACAGAAGGAAGGTGGATCCCTCTATGAAGCTTGGGAAAGATACAAGTAATTGATCAGAAGGTGTCCTTCTGACATGCTTTCAGAATGGAGCATCATAGGTATCTTCTATGATGGTCTATCTAAGTTATCCAAGATGTCATTGGACCATTCTGTAGGTGGATCTATTCATCTGAAGAAAATGCCTGTAGAAGCCCAGGAACTCATTGAAATGGTCGCAAATAACCAGTTCATGTACACTTCTGAAAGAAATCCTATGAACAATGGGACAACTTAGAAGAAAGGAGTTCTTGAGATTGATACTCTGAATGTCATATTGGCTCAGAACAAATTATTGACTCCGCAAGTCAATATGATTTCTCAGAATCTGACTGGATTGCAAGCTGCATCCAGCAGTAATAAAGAAGCATCTTCTGAAGAAGAAGCTTATGATCCTGAGAACCCTGCAATGGAGGAGGTGAATTACATGGGAGAACCCTATGGAAACACCTATAATCCTTCATGGAGAAATCATCCAAATCTCTCATTGAAGGACCAATAGAAGCATCAACAAGGCTTCAACAACAATAATGGTGGAAGAAATAGGTTTGGCAATAGCAAGCCTTTTCCATCATCTTCTCAGCAACAGACAGAGAACTCTGAGCAGAGTCGTTCTGACTTAGCAACCATAGTCTCTGATCTATCTAAGACCACACTAAGTTTCATGAATGAAACAAGATCTTCCATTAGAAATCTGGAGGCACAAGTGGGTTAGCTGAGTAAAAAGGTTACTGAAACTCCTCCTAGCACTCTCCCAAGCAATACAGAAGAAAATCCCAAGAGAGAGTGCAAGGCCATAACCGTGACCAACATGGCTGAACCTGGAGAGAGTGAGGAGGATGTGATTCCCAATGAGAAAAACCTTATCGGATATCCTCTGAACGAAAAGGAGTTCCCCTTTGAGGAACCAAGGGAATCTGAGGCTCATACAGAGACCATAGAGATTCTATTGAACCTACTTCTGCCATTTATGAGCTCTGATGAGTATTCTTCCTCTGAAGAGGATGAAGATATTACTGAAGAGCAAGTTGCTAAGTACCTTGGAGCAATCATGAAGCTGAATGCCAATTTATTTGGTAATGAGACTTGGAAGGATGAACCCCCTTGCTCACCAATGAATTGAATGACTTGATTAGGCAGACATTACCTTAGATGAAACCGGATCCCAAAAAATTCTTAATACCTTGTACCATAGGCACCATGACCTTTGAGAAGGCTCTGTGTGACCTGGGGTCAGGCATAAACCTCATGCCACTCTTTGTAATGGAGAAACTGGGAATCATTGAGGTACAAGCTGCAAGAATCTCACTAGAGATGGTAGACAAATTCATGAAACAGGCTTATGGACTTGTAGAGGATGTTTTAGTGAAGGTTGAAGGCCTTTACATCCCTGCTGACTTTATAATCTTAGACACTGGGAAGAATAAGAATGAATCCATCATCCTTGGCAGACCCTTCCTAGCCACAGTAAAAGCTGTGATAGATGTTGACAGAGGAGAGTTGGTCCTTCAAGTGAATGAGGACTACCTTGTGTTTAAAGCTCAAGGATCTCCTTCTGTACACATGGGGAAGTAGCATGAAAAGCTTCTCTCAATACAGAGTCAAATCAAGCCCCCACATTCAAACCCTCAGTTTGGTGTTAGGAGGCCACAACCATGCTCTGAGAATCTGTGAGGCTCCATGAGAGCTTGCTGTCAAGCTATTGACATTAAATAAGTGCTTATTGGGAGGCAACCCAATTTTTTCTTACCTATGTTAAATTTTCATTTTTCATTGTTATTTTATGTTTTTTTAGGATGATGATCATATGGAGTGATGAGCGGATAATTTGTACACTTTTTGGCATTGTTTTTAGTATGTTTTTGGTAATTTTAGTTGAGTTCTTAGTATATTTTTATTAGTTTTTAGTTAAAATTCACTTTTCTGGACTTTACTATGAGTTTGTGTGTTTTTCTGTGATTTCAGGTATTTTCTGGCTGAAATTGAGGGATCTGAGCAAAAATCTGATTCAGAGACTGAAAAGGACTGCAGATGCTGTTGGATTCTGACCTCCCTGCATTCGAAGTGGATTTTCTGGAGCTACAGAAGCCCAATTGGCGCGCTCTCAACGGCGTTGGAAAGTAGACATCCTGGGCTTTCCAGCAATATATGATAGTCCATACTTTGCCCAAGATTTGATGGCCCAAACCGGCGTTCAAAGTCACCTACAGAAATTCCAGCGTTAAACGCCGGAACTGGCACCTAAATGGGAGTTAACGCCCAAACTGGCATAAAAGCTGGCGTTTAACTCCAAGAAGAGTCTCTACACGAAAATGCTTCATTGCTCAGCCCAAGCACACACCAAGTGGGCCCGGAAGTGGATTTTTATGTCATTTACTCATCTTTGTACACCTTAGGCTACTAGTTCTCTATAAGTAGGACCTTTTACTATTGTATTTTCATCTTGGTTCTTCTGGTTCCCTCTTTGGGGTCGAAACCAATGATCACTTTTGTTCTTATGTATTTTCAACGGTGGAGTTTCTACACACCATAGATTAAGGTGTGGAGCTCTGCTGTACCTCGAGTATTAATGCAATTACTATTGTTCTTCTATTCAATTCCGCTTGTTCTTTGTCCAAGATATCACTTGTTCTTCAACTTGATGAATGTGATGATCTGTGACACGCATCATCATTCTCACTCATGAACAAAGTGGCTGACAACCACTCTTGTTCTACAAGCATACGAGGCTCTAGTGAATATCTCTTGGATTCTTTGACCGGAATCTTCGTGGTATAGGCGAGAACTGATGGCGGCATTCAAGAGAATCCGAAAGGTCTAAACCTTGTCTGTGGTATTCTGAGTAGGATTCAATGATTGAATGACTGTGACGTGCTTCAAACTTATAACCTGCTGGGCGTTAGTGACAGACGCAAAAGAGGGATTCTATTCCAGTAGGGGGGAACCAACCGGTGATTGGCCGTACTGTGACAGAGTGCGTGAGCATTAGCTTTCACTGAGAGGATGGGAGGTAGCCACTGACAACGGTGAAACCCTACACGAGCTTGCCATGGAAAGGAGTAGGAAGGATTGGATGAAGGCAGTAGGAAAGCAGAGAGACGGAAGGGAAGGCATCTTCATTCGCTTATCTGAAGCTCTCACCAATGATATACATAAGTATCCCTATCTTTATCTTTTATGTTATTTTCGTTCATCACCATATCCATTTGAGTCTGCCTGACTAAGATTTACAAGATGACCATAGCTTGCTTCATACAACCAATCTCCGTAGGATCGACCCTTACTCGCGTAAGGTTTATTACTTGGACGACCCAGTGCACTTGCTGGTTAGTTGTGCGAAGTTGTGTTTATGCCATGGTATTGAGCACCAAGTCTTTGGAGCCATTACTAGGGATTGTTTATGTTTTGAAAAGTATTGATCACAATTTCGTGCACCAAGTTTTTGGCGCCGTTGCCGGGGATTGTTCTTGTGTATGGACAACTGACGGTTCATCTTGTTGCTTAGATTAGGTATTATTTTTCTTCAGAGTTCTTAAGAATGAATTCTAGTGTTTCAAGGTGATGTTCTTATCATCACCAAAGCTGATTGATCATCATCAATTTAGCTCTTGAATGCAATGTCTTGCTGAAGCTTAGCTAGCTATGTCTAATTCCTTTAGACTAAAGCTTTAGACTAACATTGCATGATTCCTGGAATTCTCATTAAGAATTTTGATACCTTTATTTTCCTTTTCACCTAATTTTCGAAAAATAACCAAAAAAAAAAAATTACAAAAGCATAAAATCCAAAAATATTACTTGTTTGAGTCTAGAGTCTCAGCTTAAGTTTAGTGTCAATTGCATGTTTCTGTTCTTACTGCATTCATGCATGTGTCTTCATTAATCTTCAAGTTGTTCTTGATGATTTTCTTGTTTTAATCTTTGAATTCTATTGACTTGAGTGTTTTGTTGTTTCCCATATATACAAACTGCTAAGTTTGGTGTCTTGCATGCATTGTTATTTGATTTTAGTTGCATATTGATTATTCCTCATTATTAAAAATCCAAAAATATTTTTTATTTGTGTCTTTTCAAGTCAATAATACAGAGAATTGAAGATTCAGAGCATACTGCAGAGGAATCACACAGAAAAAGCTGGGCATTCAAAAATGCCCAGTGAAGAAGACAGACTGGCGTTTAAACGCCAGCCAGGGTGCCTGGTTGGGCGTTTAACGCCCAAAAGGGTAGTAGTTTGGGCGTTAAACGCCAGAATGTGCACCATTCTGGGCGTTTAACGCCAGGATGGCAAAGGGGGAAGATTTTGTTTTCAAAATCAATTTTTTCTCAAGTTTTCAAAGTTTTTCAAAATCAAATCTTTTTCAAATCATATCTTTTCAATCAAATGTTTTCAAAATCAATTTCTTTCCTTTTTCAAAGATACTTACTAACAATTAATGATTTGATTGAACATTTTTTGCCTTTTCTGTTGAGGAAGGTTTTATGTTTGAATCATATCTTTTCTTGTTAGGCAAGTCATTAATTTTTAAAATCATATCTTTTCAAATTGTTTTCAAATCAAATCTTTTCAATCATATCTTTTTAATCACATCTTTTTCAAAATAAGTTTTCAATCAAATCTTTTTAACTTCTTATTTAAAAATCTTTTTCAAAAATCACTTGATTTCTTTCTTACTTTTATTTTCGAAAATCAATTAAGTGTTTTTCAAAATGTTTTCAAAATCTTTTTAGTTGAATTTTCGAAAATCTTCTTCCTTCTTCCCACATCCTTCTATTTATGGAGTACTACTCCTTCTTAATGCACAATTCGAACCTTATCTAAGTAAAGTTCGAATTCTTCTTCTCCTTCTTCTTTCTATTTCTCTTTTCCTCTGACACCTCAAGGAATCTCTATACTGTGACATAGAGGATTCCACATTTTCTTGTTCTCTTCTCTTTCATATGAGTAGGAGCAGAGACAAAGGCATTCTTGTTGAAGCTGACCCTGAACCCGAAAGGACCTTGAAGAGAAAGCTAAGAGAAGCCAAAGCACAACTCTCTTTAGAGGACCTGACCGAATTCTTCAAAGAGGAAGAACCCATGGCAGCCGAAAACAACAATAATGCAAACAATGCAAGGAAGGTGCTGGGTGACTTTACTGCACCTACTCCCGACTTCTATGGGAGAAGCATCTCTATCCCTGCCATTGGAGCAAACAACTTTGAGCTTAAACCTCAATTAGTTTCTCTAATGCAACAGAATTGCAAGTTCCATGGACTTCCAATGGAAGATCCTCATCAGTTCTTAGCTGAATTCTTGCAAATCTGTGACACAGTCAAGACTAATGGGGTAGACCCTGAGGTCTATAGACTGATGCTATTCCCTTTTGCTGTAAGAGACAGAGCTAGAATATGGTTGGACTCTCAACCTAAAGAAAGCCTGGACTCTTGGGAAAAGCTAGTCAATGCCTTTTTGGCAAAGTTCTTTCCACCTCAAAAATTGAGTAAGCTTAGAGTGGAAGTCCAAACCTTCAGACAGAAGGATGGTGAATCCCTCTATGAAGCTTGGGAAAGATACAAACAATTAATCAGAAAGTGTCCCTCAGACATGCTTTCTGAATGGAGCATCATAGCTATTTTCTATGATGGTCTCTCTGAACTATCCAAGATGTCCTTGGATAGCTCTGCTGGAGGATCTCTTCATCTGAAGAAGACGCCTACAGAGGCTCAGGAACTAATTGAAATGGTTGCAAATAACCAATTCATGTACACTTCTGAAAGAAATCCTGTGAACAATGGGACAAGTCAGAAGAAAGGAGTTCTTGAGATTGATGCTCTGAATGCCATACTGGCTCAGAACAAGATATTGACTCAACAAGTCAATTTGATTTCTCAAAGTCTGTCTGGAATGCAAAATGCACCAAGCAGTACTAAGGATGCTTCATCTGAGGAAGAAGCTTATGATCCTGAGAACCCTTCAATGGAAGAGGTGAATTACCTAGGAGAACCCTATGGAAACACCTATAATTCTTCATGGAGAAATCACCCAAATTTCTCATGGAAGAATCAAGAGAAACCTCAACAAGGTTTCAACAACAATAATGGTGGAAGAAACAGGTTTAGCAATGGCAAGCCTTTTCCATCATCTTCTCAGCAACAGACAGAGAATTCTAAGCAGAACCCTTCTGACTTAGCAACCATGGTCTCTGATCTGATCAAAACCACTCAAAGTTTCATGACTGAAACAAGGTCCTCCATTAGGAATTTGGAGGCACAAGTGGGACAGCTGAGCAAGAAAGTCACTGAACTCCCTCCTAGTACTCTTCCAAGCAATACAGAAGAAAATCCAAAAGGAGAGTGCAAGGCCAGAAACATGGCCGAATTTGGAGAGGAAGGAGAGGAAGTGAACGCCACTGAGGAAAACCTCAATGGGCGTGCACTGACCTCCACTGAGTTCCCCAATGAGGAACCATGGGAATCTGAGGCTCAAAATGAGACCATAGAGATTCCATTGGACTTACTTCTGCCTTTCATGAGCTCTGATGAGTATTCTTCCTCTGAAGAGGATGAGTATGTCACTGAAGAGCAAGTTGCTAAATACATTGGAGCAATCATGAAGCTAAATGACAAGTTATTTGGAAATGAGACTTGGGAGGATGAACCTCCTTTGCTCACCAAAGAACTGGATGACTTGTCTAGGCAGAAATTACCTCAAAAGAGACAAGATCCTGGGAAGTTTTCAATACCTTGTACCATAGGCACCATGACCTTCAAGAAGGCTCTGTGTGACTTAGGGTCAAGTGTAAACCTCATGCCTCTCTCTGTAATGGAGAAGCTAGGGATCTTTGAGGTACAAGCTGCAAGAATCTCACTAGAGATGGCAGACAACTCAAGAAAACAAGCTCATGGACTTGTAGAGAATGTTTTGGTAAAAGTTGAAGACCATTACATCCCTACTGATTTCATAGTCCTAGAGACTGGGAAGTGCATGGATGAATCCATCATCCTTGGCAGACCCTTCCTAGCCACAGCAAAGGCTGTGATTGATGTTGATGGAGGTGAACTGATCATTCAAGTGAATGAAGAATCCTTTGTGTTTAAGGCTCAAGGATACCCCTCTGTCACCATGGAGAGGAAGCATGAAGAGCTTCTCTCAATTTAGAGACAAACAGAGCCCCCACAGTCAAACTCTAAGTTTGGTGTTGGGAGGCCACAACCAAACTCTAAGTTTGGTGTTGAACCCCCACATCCAAACTCTAAGTTTGGTGTTGGGAGGTTCCAACATTGCTCTGAGTATCTGTGAGGCTCCATGAGAGCCCTCTGTCAAGCTACTGACATTAAAGAAGCGCTTGTTGGGAGGCAACCCAATGATTATATTCTATATACTTTCTTTTGTTATTTTATGTTTTTTTTTGTAGGTTGATGATCATAAGAAGTCACAAAATCCATTGAAAAAGCAAAAACAAAATGAAAAACAGGAAGAAAAACAGCACACCCTGGAGGAAGATGTTGCTGGCGTTCAAACGCTAGTAAACCTAGCAGTTGGGCGTTTAACGCCCAGTCTGGCACCATTCTGGGCGTTTAACGCCAGAAAGGGGCACCAGACTGGCGTTAAACGCCAGAAAAGGGCAAGAACCTGGCGTTAAACGCCAGGAATGGGCATCAGCCCGGCGTTTAACGCCAGAAATGGCTCAAAACGTGATTTTGAGTGCCATTTGGTGCTGGGATGACTTTTCCTTGACACCTCAGGATCTATGGATCCCACAGGATCCCCACCAACCCACCACACTCTCTCTTCTTCTTCACCCATTCACCAATCACCTCAATACCTCTTCCTCATAAACCCTTCTTCACTCCTTCATCTTCAAACCACCTAAACACCACTTCTCCCCCTCCTTGGCCGAACACAAAGCCATCTCCCTCTCCTCTATTTCTTCTTCTTCTACTATCATCTCTCTTCTTTTGCTCGAGGACGAGCAAACCTTTTAAGTTTGGTGTGGAAAAAGCACTGCTTTTTGTTTTTCCATAACCATTTATGGCATCCAAAGCCGGTTCAACTGAGAAGGCATGACCTCAAGCCCATCACTAAGAAAAAGATGGAGCAAACAAGAGACCCCTCTCATCAAGAGATCCCTGAGATACCTCAAGGGATGCACTTTCCTCCACAAGACTATTGGGAGCAACTAAACACCTCCCAAGGAGAATTGAGTTCCAACATGGGACAACTAAGGGTGGAGCACCAAGAACATTCCATCCTCCTCCATGAAATTAGAGAAGATCAAAGAATCATGAGAGAGGAGCAACAAAGACAAGGAAGAGACATTGAGGAGCTCAAGCACTCCATAGGATCTTCAAGAGGAAGAACAAGCCGCCATCACTAAGGTGGACCCGTTCTTTAATCTCCTTGTTCTTTACTTCCCTGTTTTTCGAATTTTAGTGCTTATGTTATCTATGTCTGTGTCTTGTGATCATTAGTGTCTTAGTGTCTATGCCTTAAAGCTATGAATATGAATCCATCACCTTTCTTAAATGAAAACTGTTTTTATCACAAAAGAACAAGAAGTACAGGATTTCGAATTCATCTTTAAAACTAGCTTAATTAGTTTAATGTGGTGACAATACTTTTTGTTTTCTGAATGTATGCTTAAACAGTGCATATGTCTTTTGAATTTGTGGTTCATGAATGTTAAAATTGTTGGCTCTTGAAAGAATGATGAAAAAGGAGACATGTTACTGAGGATCTGAAAAATCATAAAAAATGATTCTTGAAGCAAGAAAAAGCAGTGAATACAAAAAAAAAAAGAGAAAGAGAAAGGGAGAAAGAGAAAAAGAAAGAAAAAAGAAAGAAATAAAGTTGTGATCCAAGGCAATAAGAGTGTGCTTAAGAACCCTGGACACCTCTAATTGGGGACTTTAGCAAAGCTGAGTCACAATCTGAAAAGGTTCATCCAATTATGTGTCTGTGGCATGTATGTATCCGGTGGTAATACTGGAAGACAGAGTGCTTTGGGCCACAGCCAAGACTCATAAAGTAGCTGTGTTCAAGAATCATCATACTTAACTAGGAGAATCAATAACACTATCTGGATTCTGAGTTCCTAAAGAAGCCAATCATTCTGAATTTCAAAGGATAAAGTGAGATGCCAAAACTGTTCGGAGGCAAAAAGCTACTAGTCCCGCTCATCTAATTTGGAGCTTAGTTTCATTGATAATTTGGAGTCTATAGTATATTCTCTTCTTTTTATCCTATTTGATTTTCAGTTGCTTGGGGACAAGCAACAATTTAAGTTTGCTGTTGTGATGAGCGGATAATTTGTACACTTTTTGGCATTGTTTTTAGTATGTTTTTGGTAATTTTAGTTGAGTTCTTAGTATATTTTTATTAGTTTTTAGTTAAAATTCACTTTTCTGGACTTTACTATGAGTTTGTGTGTTTTTCTGTGATTTCAGGTATTTTCTGGCTGAAATTGAGGGATCTGAGCAAAAATCTGATTCAGAGACTGAAAAGGACTGCAGATGCTGTTGGATTCTGACCTCCCTGCATTCGAAGTGGATTTTCTGGAGCTATAGAAGCCCAATTGGCGCGTTCTCAACGGCGTTGGAAAGTAGACATCCTGGGCTTTCCAGCAATATATGATAGTCCATACTTTGCCCAAGATTTGATGGCCCAAACCGGCGTTCAAAGTCACCTACAGAAATTCCAGCGTTAAACGCCGGAACTGGCACCTAAATGGGAGTTAAACGCCCAAACTGGCATAAAAGCTGGCGTTTAACTCCAAGAAGAGTCTCTACACGAAAATGCTTCATTGCTCAGCCCAAGCACACACCAAGTGGGCCCGAAAGTGGATTTTTATGTCATTTACTCATCTTTGTACACCTTAGGCTACTAGTTCTCTATAAGTAGGACCTTTTACTATTGTATTTTCATCTTGGTTCTTCTGGTTCCCTCTTTGGGGTCGAAACCAATGATCACTTTTGTTCTTATGTATTTTCAACGGTGGAGTTTCTACACACCATAGATTAAGGTGTGGAGCTCTGCTGTACCTCGAGTATTAATGCAATTACTATTGTTCTTCTATTCAATTCCGCTTGTTCTTTGTCCAAGATATCACTTGTTCTTCAACTTGATGAATGTGATGATCTGTGACACGCATCATCATTCTCACTCATGAACAAAGTGGCTGACAACCACTCTTGTTCTACAAGCATACGAGGCTCTAGTGAATATCTCTTGGATTCTTTGACCGGAATCTTCGTGGTATAGGCGAGAACTGATGGCGGCATTCAAGAGAATCCGGAAGGTCTAAACCTTGTCTGTGGTATTCTGAGTAGGATTCAATGATTGAATGACTGTGACGTGCTTCAAACTTATAACCTGCTGGGCGTTAGTGACAGACGCAAAAGAGGGATTCTATTCCAGTAGGGGAGGGAACCAACCGGTGATTGGCCGTACTGTGACAGAGTGCGTGAGCATTAGCTTTCACTGAGAGGATGGGAGGTAGCCACTGACAACGGTGAAACCCTACACGAGCTTGCCATGGAAAGGAGTAGGAAGGATTGGATGAAGGCAGTAGGAAAGCAGAGAGACGGAAGGGAAGGCATCTTCATTCGCTTATCTGAAGCTCTCACCAATGATATACATAAGTATCCCTATCTTTATCTTTTATGTTATTTTCGTTCATCACCATATCCATTTGAGTCTGCCTGACTAAGATTTACAAGATGACCATAGCTTGCTTCATACCACCAATCTCCGTGGGATCGACCCTTACTCGCGTAAGGTTTATTACTTGGACGACCCAGTGCACTTGCTGGTTAGTTGTGCGAAGTTGTGTTTATGCCATGGTATTGAGCACCAAGTCTTTGGAGCCATTACTAGGGATTGTTTATGTTTTGAAAAGTATTGATCACAATTTCGTGCACCATGGAGTCACAAAAACAACAACAAAAATAAAAAACAGCATTAAAAATAGCACATCCTGGAGGATGAGCTTACTGGGCGTTAACGCTAGAAAAGGGCACCAGACTGGCGTTTAACGCCAGAAAAGGGCAGTAAGCTGGCGTTAAACGCCAAAAAGGGAAGACAAGCTGGCGTTAAACACCAGAAATGGGCAACAACCTGGCGTTTAACGCCAGGATTGGCACTCAAAGGGGCGTTTACATGCCAAAATGGTGCAGGCATGAGAAATCATTGACACCTCAGGATCTGTGGACCCACAGGATCCCTACCTACCTCAACTCAATCTCTCTCTTCTTCACCACTCACACACACCCACTTTTTCCCAAAAAAAAAAAACCCCACCTACCCCACCATTCAAAATTCAAAAACATTCCCTTCCAAACCCAACCCTCACACACAGACACCTCTTCCTTCATCTCCTATATAAACCCCTCATCACTCCTTCATTTTTCACACATCATATATACTTTTCCCCTCCTCGGCCGAACCTTTCTTCACCCTCCTTGTCATCCATTTCTTCTTCTCCTCCGTCCTTTTTTCTTCCTTTGCTCAAGGACGAGTGATGATCGGATTTCCTGTCGGTATAGAAATACAAAAATATAATCGCGTTGTGAGTATAACTTCTAAACCAACAGAAAATCCGTTCGTTCAAACGTTTGGTTGTCACAAGTAACAAAACCCAATAAATTTATAAACCGAAGTATTCAAACCTCGGGTCGTCTTCTCAAGGAATTGCAGAGAAGTATGATTTATTATTGGTTATGCAAAGGTATATTTGGGGTTTTGAAAAGGTTTGAACAAATAATTTAATTGATAAGAAAAATAAATTAATAATTAGAAAATCTCTTGGTAAGGTATGAGAATTAGAAATCCCATCCTAGTTATCCTTATCAGGTGTGATGAGTATTGTCCGTTGCTCCCACTTAGTTAACCCTTACTAAATAAAGGAAAGTCAAGTGGACCAATTAATTTTGCTTCCTCAAGTCCTAGTCAACTCCTATGGAAAGACTAGCTTTAGAGGGATCCAAATCAACTAGCAAACTTCAAATATTAATCAACTGCTGAGTTTGATAACTCTAGTGTCACCAATTACTCAACCAAAGCCAAAAGGGAAAAATCCAAATTATTTATATAATAAATAAAAGAAAGCAACCATAAGTCTGAAATACCTCAAATTATATTAAATGAAGATATCAATTCTAACATGGAAAAGTTCATAAATTAAATTGGAAAAATAAATAAAAGGAACATTAAACTTGGAAATGGAGAAGAAGAAATTCTAAATCCTTTAAGAGGAATCCTAAATCCTAAAACCTAAGAGAGAGGAGAGAGCCTCTGTCTCTAAAAACTACATCTAAATTATGAAAAGTGAATTATGAGTCGTCTCTCTTCATTCCTCCACTTTGTAGCCTTTAATATGTGTTTTCTGAGCTTGAAACTGGGCTGGAAATAGCCCAGGATTCGCTGGTTGCGAAATCTGCCACGCTGATTTTCGTCACTGCGATGCATCCGTGTGGAGCATGCGTTTGCGTCACCTAGCTCTTTGGCCACTATGACAAATTATATATCAAATCGAAGCCCCGGACGTTAGCTTTCCAACGCAACTAGAACCGCATCATTTGAACCTTGGATGCTCAAGTTATGGTCGTTTTAGTGCGAGAGGGTCAGGTTGACAGCTTTGTAGTTCCTTCAACTTCTTGTATTCCTTCCAATTTTGCATGCTTCCTTTTCATCCTCTGAGCCATTCCTGCCCTGTAAACTCTGAAATCACTTAACACACATATCAAGGCATCGAATGGTAATAAGAGATGATTAAAGTACACAAATTAAAGACTCTAGGAAGCAAGTTTTCAATCATAGAATAAATTCTGGGAAGGAATTGTAAAACCATGCAAATAGTATGAATAAGTGGATAAAGAGTTGATAAAAACCGCTCAATTAAACACAAGATAAACCATGAAATAGTGGTTTATCAATGAGCAAACCCTTTAAGTTTGGTGTGGAAAAAGCATTACTTTTTGTGTTTTCATAACCATTTATGGCCCCTAAGGCTGGAGAAACCTCTAGAAAGAGGAACGGGAAGGCAAAAGCTTCCACCTCCAAGTCATGGCAGATGGAGAGATTCATCTCAAAGGTCCATCAAGACCACTTCTATGAAGTTGTGGCCAAGAAGAAAGTGATCCTTGAGGTCCCTTTCATGTTGAAAAGGAATGTGTATCCGGAGATCTGACATGAGATTCGAAGAAGAGGTTGGGAAGTTCTCACCAAACTCATTCAACAAGTCAGAATCTTAATGGTTCAAGAGTTCTATACTAATGCATGGATCACCAAGAACCATGATCAAAGTGTGAACCCAAACCCAAAGAATTGGCTTATAATGGTTCGGAGAAAATACTTAGATTTCAGTCTAGAAAATGTAAGGTTGGCACTCAACTTTTCAATGATGCAAGGAGACACACGCCCCTACACTGGAAGGGTCAACTTTGATCAAAGGTTGGAACAAGTCCTCATGGACATATGTGTGGAAGGAGCTCAATGGAAAAGAGACTCCAAAGGCAAGCCGGTTCAATTGAGAAGGCATGATCTTAAAACCATGGCTAGAGGATGGTTAGAATTCATCCAATGCTCCATCATTCCTACTAGATACTGATCCGAAGTGACTGTAGATCGGGCTATCATGATCCATAGCATCATGATTGGAGAGGAAGTAGAAGTTCATGAGGTCATATCTCTAGAACTCTACAAGGTGACTGACAAGACCTCCACTTTGGCAAGGTTAGCCTTCCCTCATCTCATCTGTCACCTATGCAATTTAGCTGAAATTGTCATAGGAGAAGACATCCTCATTGAAGAAGAAAAGCCCATCACTAAAAATAGGATGTAGCAAACAAGAGAGCCCACTCATGGACCTCAACAAGAGCATGAGGAAGTCCCTCATCAAGAAATCCCAAAGATTTCTCAAGGGATGCATTTTTCTCCACACAACTATTGGGAGCAACTCAACATCTCTTTGGGAGATTTGAGTTCCAAAATGGAGCAACTAAAAACGATGGAGCATCAAGAGCACTCCATTATTCTCCATAAAATTAGAGAGGGTCAAATAGCCATGAAGGAAGAGTAACAAAGGCAAGGAAGAGACATAGAAGAGCTCAAGCACTCCATAGGATCTTCAATAAGGAGAACTAGCCGCCATCACTAAGGTGGACCCGTTCTTTAATTTTCTTGTTCTTATTTTTCTATTTTTTCGATTTCTATGCTTTATGTTTGTCTATGTTTTGTGACTTCATTACATGATCATTAGTGTCTAGTGATGACAAGTCATCATATACCTATTTTTCTATGCTTTTTCATACAATAAATTGATGATTAGTGCTTAAATATTGCATTTTTTTGTGCTTAAATGATATATTTTCTTGATCTTTTAATTTTATAAATCTTGTAGGAAATAAGAAGAAAAAGAAGCAAAGAAGCACAAAAAAAGGAGAAAAAAAGAGCTTTGGGACACACTTTGAAGTTGGAGCACACTTTGGAGCCTTAGGCCACGCTTTTAAAAGCGTGACCCATGACCAAATTAAAGGAGAATAGGCAATTAGTGCACACTGCCCTGCTCTTGCCAAGGGCAGGGCAATATCATGATGAAGCAAAGTGAAAATTTTCGCTAAGTTAAAATCTGGGCGCTCACAGCATGACTATGCCTCCTTCAAAGGGCAATAACTTGAGCTACAGACGTCCGATTGATGTGCTTCCAGTTGCGTTGTAAAGCTGACATTCAGAGCTTTCCAACGATATATAGCAATCCATATTTGGCGCACAATTGAGGCATGAGTGAAAGGCATCTTTAAGGGCAAAAAATAAGCGAAAATAAACCAAAGTGCTTCCACCAAGGTTCGAAGCTGGAGCCTCACTCCAAAGCAAGAAGCGTTCATTTTTCTGCTCTGCCCTCTTGGAGAGCAGGGCAATGTCGTGCTCTTCTTGAAGAAAATCCAAGAAAAAATCAAACTCCAAGTGCCACCCACGGGTTTCGAACCAAGCACCTAAAGGGAGTGAGGAGCGCATCATGACACGGTCCAAAGAATTGAGCGCGCAAGACACACATGCAAGGCAACATTGCCCTGCCCTCCCCAAGGGCAGGGCAGCATCCTGATGCTTCCAAGCCTTGGCACGCAAATTTGATACCCACACAAAGTTTCCCTGCTCTGCCCTCCACAAGAGAAGGGCGGCCTCCTGGGAGCAACATGGGCCAAAATTCAACCAAAATTTCATTTAAATTCAATTCCTCTCCAAATTGAATCAAGGCCAAGAAAACCCATTTCTCCTCAAATCTAAAGCAAGCTAAGCCCACATCATCACTCAAAGGCACAAGAACAAGCTAGAATTAGGATTTTCATTTAATTTGTTTTTCATTTCAATTTCATTTTATTTTGTAAAGCCTATATAAGGCATCATTTCCATCTTTGTAAAGGAGGTTGGCTCCATTAGGGAGTAGTAGATAGCTCTCTCTCTTTTAATTTTCCTTTCTGCTTAAATTTTGGATCAAGAATTGAAGGAATTCTGTTTCAATTCTCCATCTGAAATTCATTTGTGTTCTTCTGCATAATTGAGGAAATTGAGAAATTGGATATGAAGTTTCTTTTACTGCTTTCATCTTTCTTCTCTTCTGCAAGTTGTCTTCTACTTTGATCAAGGAAGGAATTGAGATCTAGACTTGTTTTCTAGTCTCTATGATTTCCTGAGATTTTCAATTTTATTCTGCACTTAAGCTGAACTTAATTTCTGTTTGCTCCTTCAAGAAATTTTGCCTTGCTGTTTACATCTGCTGCTTTTATTTCATCTGCATTTTACCTTTCTGTTTCTATTGCTTCTAATTTACTTTCAAGCACTTTAATCTCCCTGCAATTGTTCTAAGCTTGGATCTACTGCTTTCATTTAATTTCCAGCACCCCAGCCCCCTTTACATTTGATGCAATTTACAATTCTTGCAATTTAAGTTTCAGCTATTTTACTTTCTTGTTCTTTAAGTTACTTGCAATTTTACTTTCTGCACTTTAATTTTCCTTGCTATTTACTTTCTGTTGGCTACACTTCATCCAAATTCACTTCAATGTTAGCTTGACTAAACTAATCACCCACTAAAATTGCTTGATCCATCAATCCCTGTGGGATCGACCTCACTCTAAGTGAGTTATTACTACTTGATGCGACCCGGTATACTTGCCGGTTAGATCTATGTGTTTGGAAAATTCGTTTTCCGCAAAAACACCATCAAGTTTTTGGCGCAGTTGCCGGGGATTGATTAGATCAACAATGATTAAGTGGGTGAGAAGTCTAGATCAAGCATTTTTTTTGTTTTTGTTCTCTGTTCTAAATTGAAATCAAGGTGTTTGTGTTTTTGCCTCACTCAGAAGTTCTTCTCTGAAATATGAACTTCAATTTTCATTGGTGTTGTGTTTTACAAAATTCAAATGGAGTTCAACTCATCTTGTGATCAAACAAATTTTCTGGGATATCACCCACCATCACAAATCTCTAATGGTGGCTGGGGATATCACCAAGAATTAACAGATTCTGAGCACTCCAATCCATGGAGAATTGCTTCAGAGACACAGGATGAGCAAGAGAATCATATGGGACACTTCCCAGAGACACAATATGATCCAGATTTTGATGAATCTAACAACTACTCATATTGTGACTGGGAAAGTCAAAATCAAAGAAATCTTAGCAATCCATACTGTGATGAGTTCAACAATTCTTCAAATTGTGATTCAGAGGATCTCCTTCAAAAGTCCAGAGGATTTTTTGAAAGATAAGAACAAGCCTGGAAAAGGAAAGAAATCCTCCGTCAGAGGACAAATGAGCACCTGGAGAACATAAGGAAACACTTAGAACCATCAAACAGTGAAAATCAATTTGTGAGAGAGGAAGTGGAAAAACAAGAACAAAAGGTCCTTGTGTCAAGTGAAATTGCAATGAAAGATGAGGAACATGAGCCAAGGATTTTATATTCACAAAAGCCACTTGAGGTGACAAAGAAACATGAACACTCACAACCCTCACAGATTTCCCTTGAATTTGTGATCAAAAAATATGAAGAGTAGATGAAGAAATCTTGGGAAGAACAACAAACCTCCTCCATTAAAGAACTATTAAGTCAATTGTTGAGTGCAAAGAAAGGAGTGGAGGAGCAAGAAAGTGAGGAAGTCGTTCCAGAAAAGTCACACTCAATTGAAGTGGAGAAGTGCAAAGAGGAAAAGCTCATGGAACCACCAATGCAAGAAGCTCTTAATGAAGAAATCACTCCAACAATCACACAACCACCAAGTCTTGAATCCAAAGAAGTGAAGGCAACTAGCAAGAGCACCAATTCTGTCCCTAATCCAGCAAGCAAGATCAATCAAGCCATTTGCAAAAGGAAGCTTGCTGAGGAAAGGCCAAGACAAGGGACACTAGCTGAATCTTTCCCTCCTTTGAGGTCATTCCTCTTAACAATTTGGAAGAAGAGGAAGAAAGTGAAGAACAACATGTCAAGCTAATGACACTAAAAGAGCACTTGTTGGGAGGTAACCCAACCTTAGGTAACATTTTATTTCTCTGCTTGGTTTATTCTCTTTCTTTGCTGTGTTTAAATTTCAATAAATTGGCATATGATCACATTCTAAGTTTGGTGTTGCCCTGCAACAAATTGTTTTAAATTCCTTAGGATGATTGCATCAATTCTACATAAAAGTGTCACATTGAGATTCTAAGTTTGGTGTGCCACTTATTTTTCTATGCAACTCATCCAGTAACATCACTTGTCTGCATAATCATATTGCCTTTGCATTGTTATTTTTCTTTTGTTTTGACATTTCGTTTGCATTCTCTTTGTTTTAGTCACCTCTTTATTTTTAAGTTTTCTTTTATCAACTGTTTTTGTTAATACAGCATCAAGAGATCCTCATTCATGACAGATTTTTGGCTTGGTGATTGTATTCAACAAATAACAGTTTCTTTTGTTTAGTTTTATTTCAAATAAAATTGACATATGGTTGCATTCTAAGTTTGGTGTTGCTATATGCAACAAAATTTGGTTCCAATGCTTACTAGATACTTGCATTAATTTCAAGTGAAAGTGTCACACTAAGTTGGTATGCCACTTATTTTTTTTATGCAATGTATCATGCACACCTTCTTATGTTTGCAATCAAAATGTCTCTGTCTCTGGTGCCTTGATTATTATCTTTCATTTTGCTTGCTTAAAACACATGTACTACTAACATTTCATTGTATAAGACATTCATGATCCATCTTAGCCCCATAGCCATTGTTTTAATTGTTGCTTGAGGATGAGCAAGCATTCTGAGTTTGGCAAGGGAAAGAGGAAGAATAGAGGAAAAAGGACAACAATAATGAAGATGAACTACAAGGTTGTAAAGTTCCTTTTCCTCTCCTTTATTTCCAGCACTTTAAATTGCATGATTATCTTTATATTTTCTGTATGCATGTGTGGTATGACTAAGCATAGCTTGAATTTGATTTACAACACGGTGTTGTACCATTATGACTACCAACTTGAGTTTTGTGAGTTCAAAAGCAAAAAAGCATCATGATCATAAACAAACAAGGAATTAAAGAAGAATTTAGCATGTGCATACAAGTATTGGAAAGCTAGTATGATTGATTGTTGCTCAATTGCATTGGATTTTATTTAATTGAAGTTTTTCATCTAGTAAATTTTGTGAAATCTTTTGAAATCATGAAAACCTTGAAGAAGCAAATACAATTAAAGCAAGAAAAGAAAAAGGGAAAGAATGAGAAAGCTGAAGGCTCTGAGTACCAATGGCAATTTATTTGTTAAGTGCTTGTGGTGTTTATGTATCAAGCCAAATGCTTGAAAACAAAACACTTAGAAGTCAAGGCTAGGCTCAAGTGCAAAAGCACTCCCTCAAAGCTCAAGGTTCTGAGCATCAATGATTAGAGAGTCAAGAAAAGAAAAAAATGAGCTTAATGAAGTCCTCTAATTAAATGCTTGTGGTGCTTATGTATCAAGTGGTAATACTTGAAAACAAAGCATTTAGAAGTCGTAGCTTTGTTATCAACTCATGGGGCAAAGCACCCAAAAGGAGAAGCTAATGAAAAAAAAAATCAAAAGCTTGTTTCAAGGAAGAAATATAAGGAAAAGATTTCATAAAATGAGCTAGATAGAAGCATCAATCATTTACATTTCTTTTGTGATTGTAGCATGCTTAGAAAACTAGCTTACCCTGAACATTGAGTTGCTATTCTTCTTACCTTGGATTGTCAATCTTTATTGCATGATTCTTTTCTTGCTTGGGGACAAGCAAGGTTTAAGTTTGGTGTTGTGATGACAAGTCATCATATACCTATTTTTCTATGCTTTTTCATACAATAAATTGATGATTAGTACTTAAATATTGCATTCTTTTGTGATTAAATGATATATTTTTTTGATCTTTTAATTTTATAAATCTTGTAGGAAATAAGAAGAAAAAGAAGCAAAGAAGCACAAAAAAAGGAGAAAAAAAGAGCTTTGGGACACACTTTGAAGTTGGAGCACACTTTGGAGCCTTAGGCCACGCTTTTAAAAGCGTGACCCATGACCAAATTAAAGGAGAATAGGCAATCAGCGCACACTGCCCTGCTCTTGCCAAGGGCATGGCAATATCATGATGAAGCAAAGTGAAAATTTTCGCTAAGTTAAAATCTGGGCGCTCACAGCATGACCATGCCTCCTTCAAAGGGCTATAACTTGAGCTACAGACATCCGATTGATGTGCTTCCAGTTGCGTTGTAAAGCTGACATTCAGAGCTTTCCAACGATATATAGCAATCCATATTTGGCACACAATTGAGGCCGGAGTGAAAGGCATCTTTAAAGGCAAAAAATAAGCGAAAATAAACCAAAGTGCTTCCACCAAGGTTCGAAGCTGGAGCCTCACTCCAAAGCAAGAAGCGTTCATTTTTCTGCTCTGCCCTCTTGGAGAGCAGGGCAATGTCGTGCTCTTCTTAAAGAAAATCCAAGAAAAAATCAAACTCCAAGTGCCACCCATGGGTTGAGGAGCGCATCATGACATGGTCCAAAGAATTGAGCGCGCAAGACACACATGCAAGGCAACATTGCCCTGCCCTCCCCAAGGGCAGGGCAGCATCCTGATGCTTCCAAGCCTTGGCACGCAAATTGGATACACACACAAAGTTTCCCTGCTCTGCCCTCCACAAGAGCAGGGCGGCCTCCTGGGAGCAACATGGGCCAAAATTCAACCAAATTTTCATTTAAATTCAATTCCTCTCCAAATTGAATCAAGGCCAAGAAAACCCATTTCTCCTCAAATCCAAAGCAAGCTAAGCCCACATCATCACTCAAAGGCACAAGAACAAGCTAGAATTAGGATTTTTATTTAATTTGTTTTTCATTTCAATTTCATTTTATTTTGTAAAGCCTATATAAGGCATCATTTCCATCTTTGTAAAGGAGGTTGGCTCCATTAGGGAGTAGTAGATAGCTCTCTCTCTTTTAATTTTCTTTTCTGCTTAAATTTTGGATCAAGAATTGAAGGAATTCTGTTTCAATTCTCCATCTGAAATTCATTTGTGTTCTTCTGCATAATTGAGGAAATTGAGAAATTGGATCTGAAGTTTCTTTTACTGTTTTCATCTTTCTTCTCTTCTGCAAGTTGTCTTCTACTTTGATCAAGGAAGGAATTGAGATCTAGACTTGTTTTCTAGTCTCTATGATTTCCTGAGATTTTCAATTTTATTCTGCACTTAAGCTGAACTTAATTTCTGTTTGCTCCTTCAAGAAATTTTGCCTTGCTGTTTACATCTGCTGCTTTTATTTCATCTGCATTTTACCTTTCTGTTTCTATTGCTTCTAATTTACTTTCAAGCACTTTAATCTCCCTGCAATTGTTCTAAGCTTGGATCTACTGCTTTCATTTAATTTCCAGCACCCCAGCCCCCTTTACATTTGATGCAATTTACAATTCTTGCAATTTAAGTTTCAGCTATTTTACTTTCTTGTTCTTTAAGTTACTTGCAATTTTACTTTCTGCACTTTAATTTTCCTTGCTATTTACTTTCTGTTGGCTACACTTCATCCAAATTCACTTCAATGTTAGCTTGACTAAACTAATCACCCACTAAAATTGCTTGATCCATCAATCTCTGTGGGATCGACCTCACTCTAAGTGAGTTATTACTACTTGATGCGACCCGGTATACTTGCCGGTTAGATCTACGTGTTTGGAAAATTCGTTTTCCGCAAAAACACCATCATCTAGTGTCTATGTCTTAAAGCTATGAATAATTCCATGAATCATTCACCTTTATTAAATGAAAAATGTTCCTATTTACAAAAGAACAAGAAGTACTTGAATTTCAAAATTTATCTTGAAATTAGTTTGATTATTTTTATGTGGTGGCAATACTTTTTGTTTTCTGAATGAATGTTTAAACAGTGCATAATTTTGATAGTGAAGTTTATGAATGTTAAAATTATTGGCTCTTGAAAGAATGATGAAAAATGAGAAATGTTATTGATGATCTAAAAAATCAGAAAATTGATTATTGAAGCAAGAAAAGGCAGTGAATAACAAAGCTTGCGAAAAAAATGGCGAAAAAAATAATGAAAAAGAAAAAGCAAGCAAAAAAAGCCAATAGCCCTTTAAACCAAAAGGCAAGGGTAAAAAGGATCCAAAGCTTTGAGCATTAATGGATAGGAAGGCCCAAAGGAATAAAATCCTGGCCTAAGCGGCTAAATCAAGCTGTCCCTAACCATGTGCTTGTGTCATGAAGGTCCAAGTGAAAAGCTTCAGACTGAGTGGTTAAAGTCGTTATCCAAAGCAGAAAGAATGTGCTTAAGAACTCTGGACACCTCTAACTGGGGACTTTAGCAAAGCCGAGTCACAATCTGAAAAGGTTCACCAGTTTTGTGTCTGTGGCATTTATGTATCCGGTGGTAATACTGGAAAACAAAGTGCTTAGGGTCACGGCCAAGACTCATAAAGAAGCTGTGTTCAAGAATCAACATACTGAACTAGGAGAATCAACAACACTATCTTAATTCTGAATTCCTAGAGATGCCAATCATTCTGAACTTCAAAGGATAAAGTGAGATGCCAAAACTGTTCAGAAGCAAAAAGCTACTAGTCCCGCTCATCTAATTGGAGCTAAGCTTCATTGATATTTTGGAATTCATTGTATATTATCTTCTTTTTACTTTATTTTATTTTCGGCTGCTTGGGGACAAGCAACAATTTAAGTTTGGTGTTGTGATGAGCGGATAATTTATACGCTTTTTGGCATTGTTTTTAGGTAGTTTTTAGTATAATTTAGTTGGTTTTTAGTATATAATTATTAGTTTTTATGCAAAAATCATATTTCTGGACTTTACTATGAGTTTGTGTATTTTTTTGTGATTTCAGGTATTTTCTGGCTGAAATTGAGGGACTTGAGCAAAAATCTGATTCAGAGGCTGAAAAAGGACTGCAAATGCTGTTGGATTCTAACCTTCCTGCACTCGAAATGGATTTTCTAGAGCTAGAGAAGCCCAATTGGTGCGCTCTCAATTGCGTTGGAAAGTAGACATCTTGGGCTTTCTATCAATGTATAGTAGTCCATACTTTTTCCAAGATTTGATGGCCCAAATTGGCGTCAAAACGCCGGTCAGAGATCATTTTCTGGCGTTAAATGCCAAAACTGGCATAAAAGCTGGAGTTAAACGCCCAAACTAGCACCTGAGCTGGCGTTTAACTCCAAGAAAAGCCTATGCACGTGAAAGCTTCAATGCTCAGCCCAAGCACACACCAAGTGGGCCTCAGAAGTGGATTTCTGCATTTACTTATTTCTGTAAACCATAGGTTACTAGTTCATTATAAACAGGACCTTTTACTATTGTATTTTCATCGGGAGATCTTAAATCATTTTGGAGACTATCTTTGTATCACTGTTGATCTCTTGATCAAATCTAGGGGGCTGGCCATTCGGCCATGCCTGGACCTTCATCACTTATGTATTTTCAACGGTGGAGTTTCTACACCTCATAGATTAAGGTATGGAGTGATGCCAGGGCATCTTGGCCAGTTTCACTGACCTTTTTCTTTACTGTTTTAGGGTAGTTTCATGCATTTTCTTAGTAATTAAGCAAGTTTTGGATGAAAATACACTTACACCTTGATTCAAGCAAACATTGTGAACTTTACATGATTTCATGAGAATTAGGCAGGAACTGAATGATATAATTGATGATGCATAATCTCATGACTTGGAACAGAGCTTTGATGCACTTTAATTGCATGATTTCAGGACAAAGGAAGCAAGAAGGAGCCACGTTAGTTGTCACGTTAAGCTAATTAACGTGACCACTAACGTGGAATGGGGACAAGCTTGTAGCGTTAATGGAAAAAGTGATTGCCAATAATGCCTTCGACGCCATCATAGCTCACGTTAGTTGCCACGTTAAGTACATTAACGTGGTAGCTAACGTGGAGGAAAAGAGGAGCTCTAGTGTTAGTGGTAAAAGTGAATGCCACTAACGTTCCACAAAGGCGCATTTAGCCACGTTAAGAGCCACATTAATCCAATTAACGTGAACTCTAACGTGGGGGGAGGAAGCAATCGCCAACGTCTGTGACACTCACCTTTGTCACTAACGTTGGACTAATCCAAGAGTTCCCATGTTAAGACCACTAACGTGAAGAGTAACGTGGAGCTAAGCATGATGGGCCAACGTTAGTGACACTCACCTTTGTCACTAACGTTGGAGATGGCAATTACCACCACGTTAGTGGTCACGTTAATCCAATTAACGTGAAGTCTAACGTGGGAAGGAGGGGCGTTTGGAGCGTTATTGACAAAGGTAAGTGTCACTAACGCTCTCGAAGCTTAGGCATGCCCACATTAAAGGACACGTTAGTTACACTAACGTGAACTCTAACGTGGGGAGAAGACACAAGAGCCAACGTTATTGAAAAAGGTGAACACCAATAACGTTTGCAAAAGATCAAGAGGCAACGTTAGTGGTCACGTTAGTGCCACTAACGTTGAAGTTAACGTGGATCATTAGTGGGTTGGAACGTTAATGGAAAAGGTGATCGTCACTAACGTTCTCGAACCCATATTTTCACTTAACGTTAACCTTACTAACGTCCTAACTAACGTCCATGCCTAACTCACCATAATTGCCTAGCTCATTAAGCTCAATCCACCATCACCAACTGAAGATAGACTCTCCATAATTGAGACTTTACTTGAAGATATATGTAAGGAAGTCCAAGACAACAGAGTGTTCAAGGATAAAGTGCGAGCCAATATAAAAAACCAGGGAGACACCATCAAAAGGCTGGAGTCCCAAGTGGGGTATCTATCTCAACAGTTTCCCAAACCTACCGATAGTTTTCCAAGTGACACAGAGAAGAACCCAAGAGGAAAAGCAAAGAAAGTAAGATGGGAAGAATGCAAGATGATCATTCTAAGTGATGAGAGGAGTATGGAAGAAGCAAACACACAAACAGAACAATCTCAAGACAATCCAAAGGAAAAACATGAAGAGAGAAATCAAGCACCCCATCCCACACACAGGGAGGAGCTAAGGAAAGAGGAGACTCTGAACCCATATGCACCTTTTCCCCAAAGGCTCAAGGGTGGTGTAGCAAGGAGAGTATATTCAAGGTTCCTCGACCTGTTTGCATCCCTTCATGTGAACATACCGTTTATTAAGGCTCTGTGGCAGATGCCCTCATACATCAAGTACATAAAGGAGCTGCTAACCAAAAAGAGTTCACTGAAAGGTGGGCAAACAATAGTGATGAATAAGGAGTGCAGTGCTCTCATTCAAACAGAGCCACCTACAAAGAAGAAGGACCCAAGGAGTTTTCACATCCCCTGTGCTATAGGAGAAGCAATGATTGATAAGGGACTCTGTGACCTGGGAGCAAGCATCAACTTAATGCCTTTATCCCTCATGAAAAAAGCTCCAAATCAATGAGCTAACACCCACGGACTTAATCATCAAACTGGCCGACAAAACTCAAAAACAGGCAATAGGAGTGGTTGAAAATGTGTTGGTGAAGGTTGGGAACTACTTTCTTCCCACAGACTTTGTTATCTTGGAGATGGAAGAAAATCATATCCATCCCATCATCCTTGGGAGACCATTCTTAGCCACAACCATGGAACTTATAGATGTGGAGCGAGGAGAACTAATATTGAGGATACATGATGAACAACTCACCTTCAATGTTTTCAAACCCTCACAAGAAGCAGATCATGATAACAAAGAGTCAAGAGAAGAGCACAATAAGGAACTGATGGAAGAGACAAGCACAAGAGCACAAGCACCACACCTGAGAATCTCTATGGATGACAAGCAATGTGGTCAGAAGTAGCAATAGCCAAGTTTAACTCAAGAGGAGTTAGACCCACCAGAGTCACATGAGATAAGCAACAAAACCATCCAAAAAGAAGAAACCACAAGGAGCAAAGTAACATCAAGGGAAACAAGGAAAAAGGCCCCAAGGGGATGGAGGAACAAGAAGATTCCTACAGAGGGTTTCTCTCTAGGAGATGAAGTGGTCTCTGCTTATCTTCCACCTATACCACCTCATCTCCCCACCATCCCATCTCAGTTGCCTCAAGTGTACACCATCAGCAAAATTCTGTCCTTAGAACATGTGGAGCTTCTTAACAAAGCCAATGGAGATAGATTCACTGCAAGAGGGGAAGATTTGAAGCGCTAGCAACCACCTTGACAAAGGCCAGACGTCAAGCTAATGACGCTAAAGAAGCGCTTCATGGGAGGCAACCCATGTTCTATATCCTTTCCTTTTATAGCAAAAGGAAAGAGCAATAGTCTATAGATATCTTGGTCTACTCCCTTACTGTGTACTATGTCAGCAATCTATAAGAAATCTGCAAGGAACTCTGTAGGTTCTTGATAAACCACTATTTTATGGTTTATATTATGTTTTATTGAGTGGTTTTATCAAGCTTTTCACCCACTTATTCATATGATTTGCATGTATTTACAATTCCTTCCTAAAAATATCCTATGATTAATAACTTGCTTCCTAAGGACCTTTTTATTGTATATTTTTATCTTCCTTCGTACCATTCGATGTCGTGATCTGTATGTTAAGTGTTTCAGGCTTCATAGGGCAGGAATGGCGTAAGGAATGAAGAGGAAGCATGCAAAAATGGAAGGAACACAAGGAATTGAGGAGATGACCAGCGAGAAGTCACGCGGTCGCATGGCTTACGCGACCGCGTGAAATTGAAGGAATTACCGTGACTCGCTCACGTGCCTGACGCGCTCGCATGTCTGACACGACCGCGCAGATTCGAAGCTGCACGAACGACGCGAAAGTGTGGACAACGCGCACGTGTGGTACGAGAAATGCTGAGTGATGCGAACGCGTGGACGACGCGGACGCGTGACGTGCGCGATCTACAGAATTACAGAAGTCGCTGGCACAGATTCCGGACCGCATTTCAACCCAGTTTTCGGCCCAGAAACACAGATTAGAGTCAGGGAACATGCAGAGACTCAAAGGAGGAATTCATATCAGATCATAATTCAATTTTAGGTTTTAGATTTATTTTTTAGAGAGAGAGGTTCTCTCCTCTCTCTTAGGATTTAGGATTAGGATTCCTCTTAAAGGATTTAGGATTTCGACTCTTCATCTGGTTCAATATTCCTTTTACTTTATATTTTTCTTTTCTTCCAGATGCTTTAATGCTTGTATTACTTATGTTGCCTATTTAGCTTATGAACTTTTCATGTTAGGATTTTCTTAATTAATATAATTTGAGGTATTTCAGACTTATGATTGTTTTCTCTAATTTATGTTGTTGATGCTTGGGCTCTATCCAAATTATTTTCATTCAAGTAGATTTTATTCCCTTTTGGCTTTGGTTGATTAATTGGTAACTCTTGAGTTGTCAAACTCAACAGTGGTTGAAATTGGCAGATTCTAATTGATCTAGATCGCTCTAAAGCACAGGGATTGACTCGGACTTGAGGATCAAACTAATTAGTCCACTTGACTTTTCTTTGCTTTAGTAAAGGTTAACTAAGTGGGATTAAAACCCAATTCTCATCACACCTGATAAGGATAACAAGGATAGGACTTCCAATTTCTCACATCTTGCCAAGAGTTTATTTTATAATCATTTATTTATTTTTCTTGTCAATTAAATTACTTGTTCAACCCTTTTTAAAATCCCAAAATATATCTTTGCATAACCAATAATAAGAACATACCTCCCTGCAATTCCTTGAGAAGACGATCCGAGGTTTGAATACTTCGGTTTATAAATTTTATTGGGTTTTGTTACTTGTGACAACCCAATGTTTGTACGAAGGGATTTTCTGTTGGTTTAGAATCTATACTCACAACGCGACTATATTTTTACAAAATTCTTTACTAGCAAAAATCCCAACGTCAGTTCTTCCTATGGAAGTCCAGAGTACTGCAGTTCTACTGCACCAGAGTAATGAGTTGAGGGTTCAGCTCAAAGTTACTTGCTCTGATGGGGTGTATGCTAATACTTCTTCCATAAAAGTCAGTAGTGGAGGTTGTATAGGACCCCAGAGTTCTTCTGAACTCTTCATTCTCATTTGGGTTCATGATAAAAGGAAGGTAAAAGAAGGAAGTAAAGAGAGAATAAAATAAAATTATTTTTATTTATTAATTAAATTTGAAAATAAAAGCTTAATTAATTAAAAAATTTGAAAAGTAGATGATATAATTCGAAAAAGAAGAGAAAAGAGAGAATATATTTTTGAAAATTAGGAGAGAGAAGAATTAGTTCAAAAGTTTTGAAAAAGAAGAAAGAGAAAACAAGTAACTAATTAAGAAAGATAAGATTTAGATTAGAAAAGATTTGAATTTAAAATTTAAAATTAGAAAAGATAAGATAGAAATTTGAAAATATTTGAAAAAGATTTGATTTTAAAAATTGAAATTGGAAAAGATAAGATAAGAATTTGAAAAAGATTTGAAAAAGATTTGAAAGAGATAAGATTTGAAATTTGATTTTTGAAAAAGATTTGATTTTGAAATTGAATTTTAAAATTTGAATTTGAAATAAGATAGGATAAGATTTTTGAATTTTAAAGAAAGATAAAAAGATAAGATAGTAATTTGACAAAGATATTATTTTTGAAAAGATTTGAATTTTAAAATTTAAAACTAAGATAAGATAAGATAATGATTTTGAAATTAAAATTTAAAAAATTTGTTGTAATTTTCAAAAATTGAGATAAAGATAAGAAAAGATATTTTATTTTATTGATTTTTGAATTTAATGAAGAAAGAGAAAAACAACAAAAAGATACCAAACTTAAAATTTTTAAATCTAAGGCACCTAGAATTTGAAAATTGCAAAACAAGAAGAAAAACAATGACACTTTGAAGATTAAGAAGAACACAAAGAACAAAACTTAAAGAATTCAAAGAAAACAAAGAACATGCAAAAGACACCAAACTTAAAATTTTGTAAGACCAAAGACACCAATTTATAAAATTTCAAAAGAAAAGACACAAGAAGACACCAAACTTGAATATTGACACAAGATTCAAACAAAAGACACAATTTTTGAAATTTTTTTTGAAAAAGACTCAAGAAATTCGAAAAAGACTCAAATAAGAACAAGAACAAAGACTCAAACAAAAAATAAAGATTAATAAAGAAAAGAAAAGATTTTTGAAAAAGTTTTGATTTTTTTTGAAAAAGAAAATTAAAAGACTCAAACAAAAACAATACCTAATCTAAGCAACAAGATAATCCGTTAGTTGTCCAAACTTGAACAATCCCTGGCAACGGCTCCAAAAACGTGGTGCGTGGAATTAAACTTCGCACAACTGAACCAGCAAGTGCATTGGGTCGTCCAAGTAATACCTAAGTGAGTCAGGGTCGATCCCACGAGGATTGTGATTTGAAACAAGCTATGGTTATCTTGTAGATCTTAGTCAGGCAGATAGAAAAGTTGTTTGTTTGTTTAAAGAGCATAAAAGGAAAATAAAGAAAATGTTCCTCAATTGATGGTGAAAGCAATGATAAGAAGATGGTTAAGGCTTCGGAGATGCTTTATTCTTCTGGATCAATTCGGTTTTATTGTCTCCTCCAACTGTGAATGATTTCTTCTATGGCAGGCTATATGTGATCAACACCTTTCTTGAGAGGTTGCCAATGCTCCTCCAGATCTGAACACCAGGGTTAGTGTGGATCCAGTCTGATTGAGGGTGAAGCTCCTGAAGTCCATTCCCCTTGGTGATCCTACATAAAACGCCACAGACAAGGTCAAATCTTCCATATCAAAGAATGATGTGCCTTTGGTTCTAGCCTTTACCACAAAGACCCTAATCTCCCCATGCCTCGGCTGAACTGGTGTCTCGAGAAGTTCCCAACAAAGTAGTAGATTAGCCGTCTAAGAGATGTATAATCAAGCTAGTAGTTCATCATTGTCTGATGAAAGACTCACTCTGAACCTATGTAGAATGAGATAACTTTGTGCCGGTTCAACGCATTCATAAGGATGAAAAACGAAGATACGTCTTAGAATAGAGAATCAAACACGAATTAAAGAAAAAATAGTAATACTTTATTAATCCATAAAACTCAACAGAGCTCCTGCCCTCAACCTCAAAGGTTTAGAGACTCATACTGATAGAAAATACAATGTGGAATTCGAAAATAAGCTAGTAGTCTCTGAAAAGTGCAAAACTTCCCAAATAAATACTAAATTAATGACTATGGATTACATAAGAAGGGTTAAACAGTCTTTTAGTGCTAAAATCCACTTTTGGGGCCCACTTGGTGAGTAATTAGGCTGAGCTTGATTGAGATCAACGTGCTAAGAGGGCTCTAGGGCGTTGAACACTAACTAGGGGGTCTTTTTTGGGCGTTCAACGCTGGTCTCTTCTCCCTTGGGCGTTGGATGCTAGAATAGGGCTGGAAGCTATCGTTGAATGCCAGCTTTGGGCCTTCAATTCTGAAGCAAAATATGGAATATTATATATTGCTGGAAAACCCTGGATGTTAGCTTTCCATAGCTATTAAGAACGCTCCAGGTGGATGTCTGTAGCTCTCAAAAAGCTCTTTTGAGTGCAACGAGGTTAGATCCTAACAGCATCTGCAGTGCTTTCTCTGCCTCTAAATCAGACTTTTGCTCTAGCTCCTCAATTGTAGCCAGAAAATACCTGAAAATGCATAAAAACACAAAAACTCAAAGCAGAATTAAAAAATGTGAATTTTTTACTAAAACCTATGAAAACTTAATAAAACTTAAACAAAACATACTAAAAACTATATGAAAATGATGCCAAAAAGCGTATAAAATATCTGTTCATCAGTGACGCGTACGCATTGCCTGGCAAATGTCCTTTCCACGCGCATAGGTGGGTGAAGAACGAGATTCTTGCGCGATCTAGAATTTTCACAAATAAATTTCCGTTGTAAGTATAGCTTCTAGACCGACAAGAATCCCTTTCTTACAAACGTTAGGTTGTCACAAGTAACAAACCCAATGAAAATAATTAACCAAAGTATTCAAACCTCGGGTCGTCTTCTCAAGGAATTGCAGGGATGTATGATTTATTATTGGTTATGGAAAACAGTATTTTTGGGTTTTGAAAGGGTTTTGAACAAGAGAGATAGATTGCAGGAATTAATAAATTAATAACTAAAAACTCTTGGCAAGGTATGAAAACTGAAAGTTCTATCCTAGTTATCCTTATCAATGGTGATGAGAATTATATTTTTGCTACCACTAAGTCAACCTCTAACTATGAAGGTAAGTTATGTGGACAAATTAATTTAACACCTAAAGTCCTAGTCAACTCCTAAGGAAAGACTAGAGTTATAGGAATCTAAATTAATCAGCAAAGATAACAATTATCAATCACGATGAGTTTGACAACTCAAGAGTCATTAATTAATCAACCAAAGCCAAAGGAGAAAAATCTAAATTATTTATATAATAAATAGAAGAAAGCAATCATGAGTCTAAAATACCTCAAATTATATTATTTAAGAAAATCCTAACATGAAAACTTCATAAACAAATAAAAGAGAAAATAGATAAAAAGAACATTGAACTTGAGATAAAGAAGATGAAAATATTCCTAAATCCTTCAAGAGGAATCCTAATCCTAATCCTAAGAGAGAGGAGAGAGCCTCTCTCTCTAAAAGCTACATCTAAATCCTAAAACTATGTATGAATGTATGTTGTATGATGTATCCAGTGTGGATGCATTCCCCCACTTTATAGCCTCTAATCTGTATTTTCTGGACCAAGAACTGGGTAAAAAATAGACCAGAAATTGCTGCTGGTTCATACAGGTCGCGGCAAAGTGACGCGGAGGCGTCGTCCACGCGTTTCCGTTGATTGAAATTCGCAGATGCGACGCGTGCGCGTCATCCACGCGTCCGCATCACCTAAATTCAGGGCAGCTATGGCAAATTATATATCATTGCGAAGCCCCAGATGTTAGCTTTCCAACGCAACTGAAACTGCCTCATTTGGATCTCTGTAACTCAAGTTATGACCGTTTGAATGCAAAGAGGTCAGGCTGACAGCTTTGGCAATTCCTTCAATTTCTTGTATTCCTTTCACATTTGCATGCTTCCTTTCCATCCTCTAAGCCATTCCTACCATGTAATCTCTGAAAACACTTAACACACATATCACGGCATCTAATGGTAATAAGAGAGGATTAATATTAGCAAATTTAAAGTCCAAAGAAGCATGTTTTCAATCATAGCACAAAATCCAGAAGCAAAAAGTAAAATCATGCAAATAGTATGAATAAGTGGGTAAAGAGTTGATAAAAACCACTCAATTGAGTACAAGATAAACCATGAAATAGAGGTTTATCAGTGGGCCACATACACGCGTCGCCATAAATTCTGCAAATTCTCATTTCTTCATGAATTCTTCACTTTGAATGCTTTTCTCTTCACTTCTTCCATCCAATTCTTGCCTTATGAACCTGAAATAACTCAACAAATATATCAAGGCATCGAATGGAGTTAAAGTGAATTAAATTTAGCAATTTTAAGGCCTAAAAAGTATGTTTTCATTCTTAAGCACAAATTAGAAGAAATTCATAAAACCATGCTATTTCATTGAATAAATGTGAGATAAGTTGATAAAATCCACTAAATTCAACACAAGATGAACCCTAAAAATGGGGTTTATCAACCTCACCACACTTAAATATTAGCATGTCCTCATGCTAAGAATAAAGAAAGACAAGAAATAGGGTATGAACCTTTATTTAATGCAATCTATTTACATGAATGCAACTAAATGCAAAATGCTTCTACCTACTTGGTTAAAAGTAAATCAATCTGCAAGAGCATATGTGAACAAGTAGGGTTAAGATAGTATGATGATTCTTAAATTTCACTAATTGAAATCTCGAATCGAAGTATAAGTAAACTTGCAAGAAGAAAACTTGTGAAAGCAGGGAACAAGGGATTGAGCATTGAACCCTCACCGAAAGTGTTTGCACTCTAGTCTCTCTAGTGTTTGAGGGTTGATTCTCTCAATTCTCTACTAATCTTGCTTTTTAAGGCTTGCTTTTCTTCTACCAATCACATATATTCAATGCATGCATACAAGTATCAAGAGGTCTTTTCAAGGGTTGTAATGGGGTTACGGTCAAGGTAGGATTGTATTTGGTTAAGTGGACGAAAATCTGAATCCTTAATTAACCTAAACTTCCCACCTAACCTAAGACAATCCATGTAATCAAAATGCAAGACCTAATTACCCACTGACTATCTTTTCTACATATTTATGCATTGCAATTTTGAACACAATTCATATGCATTGTTATCACTATATAGCTTGGGGGCATTTTGTCCCATTTTTATTGCTTTCTTTTTCTCTTTTTCTTTTCTTTTTTTCTTTTTTTGTTGTTTTTTTTTCTTTTCTTTTTCTTTTTGTTTTTCTTCATTTTTCATTTTTTATATATGGAGGAATATATATATATATATATATATATTTACACAAGAGATTAATGCATATGATTAAAGGGTTGAATGCATGAATATGTGTCCCAAACCAACGCTTCCAAGCCCAATTCTCCACACTTAAATCATGCACACTCTCACTAGTCTAAGCTAACCACGTATTCAAATTAAGGACATTTATTGTTTTCCACTTAGACTTAGTGATGTGCTAAAATAAAGAACATATGAGGTAAAAGAAGCTCAACATTGGTTTGCAAAGGATGATGAAAGGTTAAGGCCATTTGGGTTTATGAGCTTTAGTGAAAAAAAAGGCCTCAATCACATAAATGCATTCATACATCAAACAATGGAAATATAGAATCAAGCAAGACAAAGATCACAATCTTAGAGAGAACAACATACACCGAAACAAAATATATTGGTTGATAAGATGCAACCAATCAACTAGGCTCAAAATCTCATTAGGTTTGTGTGTTTTAACTCTAAAACCATGTTCAAAAATAAATTTCTTCAAGAAAGTTCAACAAAAATTTTAATTCAAATTAGTGGTAATGCTCTAAAACAATTTCTTGGAAAAGAAATCATCACTCCAACCAAGTAATCCTAACAAGAAAGAAGTGGTAAAATATGTACAAATTCTAACTAACATGCCATCTATCATGCAATGCAACAACTAACTAACAAAGAAGATTAAGGATTGGTGTTGGTAAAGGGAGTAGTTACCCACAGAAGTTGGTCCTCGACCTCCCCACACTTAAAGATTGCACAGTCCTCGGTGCATGCAAAGATGAGCAAAGTGGATTAGGGTAGGTTACTACAACTGATGAGTTTCTTCAAAGGATTGTGCGAAGAGACTTGTTGTTCGCCCCATTTAGAATCTTTTTCTTTCCCTTCTTGGTGGCTGGCCAGAAAGGAGAGAAAAAGGAGGGAGATTAAGCCCACAAACAAAGATATCTAAACAAATAGAATATAGGTGAGGGCTAATGCTGAATAAGAGTAGGATTCTCAACTACATGGTAGCTACAACATGTAATTAAGAAAGCAAAATAAGTGAAGGGCATATCAACTAACACTTGATGCAAGAGTAAAGTTTAAGCATAAGTAAATGGAATGAAGAGAACACTCGGAAGCATCAAGTTCAAACAAGAATGTCAAACAAGTCACGAAGCACCAAAACTATCCAAGAGATTCTCAACAGTTAAGTAGGAAAATTCAACACCAATGTTAAAACAACAAATTTAGAAAAGAAAATAAGAACATGCAACAAAGTTAAAGTGCAACGAATGAAAGTATGCAAACGCAATAAACAAAAGAAAAGAAAGAGGATAAAAATAAGAAGTGAAACTTTAAAAAGAGGGAGAAGAAGAAATGTGGAAATGTGAGAAGAAGGATAAGAGGAAAGAAATAAAGAAAGAAGAAGTAGAGGGGGAAATAGGGCAACTGAGGTCGCGAAGTCGACGCGCACGAACGGGTCATGTGTACGCGTGACAAAGAGGAATGACAAGTAACGCGTACCGATGACAAGTCATCTTAGATTAGTTTCACAAGCCTTTTTCATTCATTTTTACTTAGTTTTCACGCATTTCTTAGGCAATAAGTAAGTTTTTGAATGAGAATTTTATGCTTGTCTTGATTCAATCAAACATTGTTAAATTGGTGAATTTTCATAAGATTTATGCAAGAATTGTTTGATAATATGAATGATACAAGATTTGATGACTATGCCAAGACTTTGATTGCATGTTTGATTGATGATAGATGAAAAGATGCAAGGAAGAAGCAGAAAAAGAAGCAGGGCAGAGGAACGCTACGTTCGTTAAATGAATGCTACGTTCCCATGCAGCATAAGCCTTGGCGCTACGCTCACTTTCAAAGAGCGCTACGCTCTTCAGCGACGCATACGTGTATGAGACATTTGCACATGGAACAAGCAATTTCGAAGATCCACATATACGCGTGCATGACGCGTACGCGTGGGTGTGATCCACGATCTCAAGCCAAAAGCGCTACGCTCTTCATCAACGAGCTCCTGCGAAAACTTTCAAAATTGGGATTCAAAGTTTGGCCATCGATGCTTACACTTCAGTGACGCATACGCGTGGGTGTGATATTTGTGATAAGACACACAAATGCGTGGATGTGGCTGCCGCGTGGAAGTGATGTTTTGAAGTCCACGCGTACGCGTGAGTGACGCGTATGCGTGGGAGAGCACTTTTTGCACGAACGCTACACTCTCTTGGAGAGCGCTGCAAAGGACGCGCACGTGTGGAAGTGCCAAAATGCTGAACGATGCGCATGCGTGGGTGACGCGTACGCGTCTATGTACAAGCGCTATGCTTTCTTTACGAACGCTACGTTCTCCTGGAGCAGAGTTCAAGTACCAACACGGACCCATTCTGACCTGCTTCAACAAAGGCCAAGTACATGAAGATTGAATTGGAAAGTGTATAAATAGAAGAGAATTTGATTTAGAAAAGGGAGATCGGAAGGCTAGAGGGTCAGAGACCCTAATTGGGAAACTCTACACTCAATGTCACTTATATTTTCCTTTTCTACATTTTTCTGCACTTCCTTTTCTCTTCTATTTTGTACTAGAGTAATGATTAACTAAACCCCAATTTTATTAGGGGGAGGAGCTCTATTGTAATCACAATGAATTAATGAAATACTTTTCTCAATTCATTTGTGTAGCTATAGGATAACTTCTGTTTTGATTGTGAATTACTCACTCCGGAACGGGGTTTAATTCAATTGAATGTTTATGTGAGCCTCGGAAGGGGAGTCACTTACATTAGAATTGGAGCTCTATCCTTCACAATTCTCTAAATCAACACTATTCGGGAGGAATTGAGGCTTTGAGAATTTGTGTGGCTTATGGATAAGAGAATGTGCTCTAACTCTTCTCATGACAATTAGATCAATGAATTGGCAAGATTGATTGTGATTAGAGAGATTGGATTGCCAAGGAATTGGGATCAAATCAATTTTAATCTACCATAGATCTACTCATATGATTGAGAAAAGAGTTGAGACTCAATTGAATCATGATGGATTATGATATCTTCAATCCTTGATGAATCACTTTCTTTGAATTTCTCTATATTAGATCTCTCTGATTTCACTTAAATTTACAATTGTTCATTGTTGTTCTGAGTCCCAATACCCAGTTCCCTTTATTATTCATGCAATTTAAGTTTTCATACAATTTAGATTCTGCAATTTTTCTTTCTTGCACTCTATAATTCAGTTATTCACATTTCTTGAAATTTAATATTCGGCCTTTTTAATTTTTTGCTCTTTAAGTTTTAGCAATTTAAGTTTCTTGCCATTTAAGTTTCATTCATTTCACATTCAGCACTTTAGATTTCTTCCAGTTTATTTTCTGTTGATCAAATTTCACTCAATCCATCAAATATTCACTTGACTAGATAAATCGCCTAACAACAATTGCTTGATCCATCAATCCCTATGGGATCAACCTCACTCTGGTGAGTTTTACTACTTAATGCAACCCGGTACACTTGCCGGTTAGTTTATGTGGAATTCATTTTTCCGTCATCAAGTTTTTGGCACCATTGTCAGCGATTAATTTAGATTAACAATGATTAAGTATGTAATAATCTAGATTAAGCATTTTTCTTTGTTTTTTTTGTTAAGCACACTAACTGTTTGTGATTTTATTTCTACTAACTGTAACCTCACTCTAGCAAGAGAGTACTCTGCTTTCATTTTTCTTTTGTTTTTTTGTGTTGTATGCCAGGACGAAGAAGAGGTGCATCCACCTCCTTTGATTCTGAACCAAAGAGAACTTTCTTGAGATTGAGGAGAGAAGCAAGAGGGAAAGGAGTGATTGGAGAAGAAGAATCAGAAGAGGAAGATCAAGAGATGGAGGGTAACCTCCCTAATCCACCAGAGGATGTGGCCAACAACAATGGCCAACCTCAAAGGAGAGTTCTAGCCTCTTACACCATCCCCAACCCAAGAAATTGTGGGAGTAGTATCCTAACTTCCAATGTCCATGCTAATAATTTTGAACTCAAACCCCAATTGATCACTCTAGTTCAGAACAATTGCCAATATGGAGGAAGTGCTACTGAAGATCCAAACCAACACATCTCTGTATTCTTGAAAATTTATGACACTGTCAAAACAAACGGAGTCCACCCTGTCATCTGTAAGCTTTTGTTATTCCCATTCTCACTGAGAGACAAAGCTACACATTGGCTAGAGACCTTCCCTAAAGAAAGCATCACCAACTAGGATGATTTTGTTAGCAAATTCCTAGTCAAATTCTACCCCCCTCAAAGAGTCATTAAGCTGAAAATTGATGTGCAGACTTTCAGGCAGCTAAAAGGAGAATCATTGTATGAAGCCTAGAAGAGTTATAAAGCTTTGATCAGAAGGTGTAAAGAAGGAATGTTCAGTGAGTGGGTTGAGCTCCAAAATTTCTATGAGGGCTTGTCCATGAGTTCAAGGAATGCTTTGGACTATTCTTCAGGAGGATCACTCCAAATGATGAAGACTGCACAAGAGGCACATGATCTTATAGACATGGTGGCCAATAATGAGTATTTCTACTCCTCTAAAAGACAAGCAACTCCCAAGAGAGGCATATTTGAGCTTGAAGGTGTTGACACAATATTGGCTCAAAACAAGATTATGCATCAGCAACTTCAACAACAATGGAGATGATGTCAAAGAGGATAGATGGACTATAACTTGCAGCAGTGAGCACAACCAACCAACCACCAGTGGTGTGGGGATAAAATGAAGAAAGTTACGAAGAGTGATGAGAGGACTTTTGCGTGGTCTAGAAATTTGCGGATAAATTCTCGTTGCAAGTATAGTTTCTAAACCTTCAAAAGTCCTTTCATACAAACGTTTTGGGTGTCACAAGTAACAAATCCCTTTAAAAATTATTAACCGAGTATTAAAACCTCGGGCCGTCTTCTCAAGGAACTGCGAGGAAGTATGTTCTTATTATTGGTTGTAAAGGTTGTAATCGGGGTTTAGAAGGTAAGAAGCAAGTAATTTAAATGAGGAGTGAATTAAATGGCAATTAAAAATAAATAATAACTGTAAAATAACTTTTGGCAAGATAAGGAAATTTAGAGGTCTAACTTAGTTATCTCTCTCAACTATAATAAAAGTTGAATCTAAACTCCACTTGGTCAACCTTTACCAGGGCAAAGGAAAGTCAAGGGACTAATTAAATTGACCTTTGAATCCTAATTATTTCCTAAGAAAAGGTTGGGATTATTTAGGTTCAGCTCAATTAGCAAGATAACGATTATTAATTACGTTGAGTTTAATAACTGTTGAGTTACTAAATTCTTAATCAGAACTAAAAGGGAAAAAAAGTAAAATTGCTCGAATAATAAAAATATCCTTAGATGGGATGCAATGGCAACTTAATTCAAAGAGAATAATTATAAACTGAAAATACCTCAATTATCATTAAATAAAAATGTTATCAACAGCAAATTGGGCAACATCAATCAAACATAATAAAGGCTTCAGAGTAATAAAAATATAAAAGAGAAATTAAATAGTAAAAAGGAATATTAAACCTGGGATCGAGAGTCACTCTAGAAAGCTAAGAGAAGTCCTAAATCCTAATTTCTAAAAACACTACCTAAATCCTAAGAGAGAGAGAGAGGAGAGAACCTCTCTCTCCAAAACTACATCTAAAACATGAAAAGTAAATTATGAGAGGCATCATTATGAATGGATGTATTCCCCCACTTTATAGCCTCTAATCTATGTTCTCTGGGCCGAAAACTGGGTCAGAAACAGCCCAGAAATCACTTCCAGCGCTTTCTAGTCCGTACAGGTCGCGGAAAAGTGACGCGGCCGCGTCGTCCACGCGACCGCGCGGATTGGGTGCTGGCCAGGTCACGTGTCCGCGTGACCCACGCGTTCGCATCGCCTGGCGTCGGGGCAACTATGGGAAATTATATATCAAATCGAAGCCCCGGACGTTAGCTTTCCAACGCAACTGTAACCGCATCGTTTGGACCTCTGTAGCTAAAGTTATAGCCGTTTGAGTGCGAAGAGGTCAGGCTGGACATCTTAGCAGTTTCTCCAACTTCTTGCATTCCTTTCACTTTTGCATGCTTCCTTTCCATCCTCTGAGCCATTCCTGCCTTATAATATCTGAAAACACTTAACACACATATCAAGACATCTAATGGTAATAAGAGAGGATTAATAATAAGCAAATATAAGATCAAAGAAGCATGGTTTCAATCATAGCATAAAATTAGGAAGGAAAATATAAAACATGCGAATTGTATGAATAAGTGAGAAGAGTTGATAAAAACCACTCAATTGAGCACAAGATAAACCATAAAATAGTGGTTTATCAACCTCCCCACACTTGAACAATAGCATGTCCTCATGCTAAGCTCAAGAGAAACTATAAAGAGATGAAGAGGAATGGTGAAATGTATGAAATGCAACCTATGAATGCAACTACATGCTAAATGTTTCTACCTACTTGGTTTAGAGTAAATAAGTTCTCCAAGAAAAAAATAATTCAAATCCCACTAATTCAAATCATATAAAATAAGGACAGGTAAACTTGTGAAAAGATAGCTCATGAAAGCAGGGAACATAGAATCAAGCATTGAACCCTCACTGGTAGTGTATATCACTCTAACTCTCAAGTGTCTAGGGTTAATCTCTCTATTCTTCTCTAGTCATGCTTTCTAAACTTTGTTCTTCATCTAACCAATCAACAAATATTTAATGTACCAATGCAAACATCATGAGGTCTTTTCAAGGTTGTAATGGGGCCAAGGTAAGGGTGAGGAGGGTATATATATAAGGCTAAGTGAGCTAGTGAAGTGAATCCTTGAGTAGTCTAAGATCTCACCTAACATATATATACTATATAAAAAATTTAAAATTATACTTAGCTTCCCATAATTTTTCCTACTTTTGTATTACATGCTCATGTATCAAATTTAATTTTGAATTTCGTCCCATGTGCATTGATCCTTTTTATTTTGCATTGGGGTAATATTACTTTTTTTTTTGTTGTATCCCCTTATTTAATATATTTTTTTCAATGCACATGGTAATTTAATTATTTTGACACATGAGCATGCTTCCCAAAAATTTTATTTTGAATTATTTCATTCTTTTCAACTTCCTACCCTTTGTTTTTATCATCCATGTTCCCAATAGGTTTCCCACACTTAAACAATTGCACAACTTCTATCTTAAGCTAACCAAGGATTTAACTTGGGATTTTAAATTTGTTTTTCTACTTAAGGCTAGTATTGTAATTTATAGAATAAGAGGGAATTAAAGGCTCAAGGGGGCTAACAAGAGTGATGTAAAAGGTAGGCTAATTTTGGGATAAGTAAGTTAGAATCAAACAATGGCCTCAATCATATGCAAGCATGTAGATATATTAAATATGGACATACAGAATGGAACAAAGCAAAGATTGCAATTCTAGAGAAGGAAACACACAAAAATAATTATGGTTAAATAATGTAACCATGTAAATAAGCTCACAGTCTCACAGGTTGTGTGTTCTTTAGCTATAATTCATGTTCCAATTACAACTTCAAATAAATTTTTAACATAAAAATTTTTAATTTAAATTAGTGAAATTTTTCAAAAATAGGATCTTAAAAGAAATTTATTATTTTAACCAAGTAGTAACTAAATGCATAAAATCATCAAATAAATATGTAATCAAATATGCAGATGCAACAATGAACAAATAAAGAAAATAAGATTATTGGTGTTGAAAAGAAAGTACTAACCCACGGAGATCGGTATCGACCTCCCCACACTTAAAGATTGCACCGTCCTCGGTGCATGCTGAGATGTGCAGGTGGACGGGTTGTTCCAACTGAAGCTTTTCTTCAAGATTTTGCAGATGGACTTGTCTGTCTCCCCATGTAAACGTCTTCCGCTTCCCTTCCGAGTGGCCATCCTGAAAGAAAAAGGAAAGAAAAGTAATCCAAAAATAAAGATAGAAAGTAAATGAAATATGGGTTGAGTAATGCCAAATGATAATGGTCTCATTTACATAGAAGCTTCAACATGTACGTGAGAAAATAATAGAAGCCATGGCATGCCAGTGGTACAAAATTTGTAACATAGGGGAGGAGTGTGGGTAGTGAAAGTATCATAAAAGATTGGCATTGGCATACAATTAATATCATTCCACAGTGTAATACAAGTTACCAAAATAAATTAAAGAAAAGAAGCAACAGTTGAATAAGAAAAATTTTTAACACCAATGGAAAAATAAAAATCTGCACAAAATTAAAATGTAATGAATGAAATATGCAAATAAATAAAAATAAAATAAAAAGAAAAAGAAGAATGAGAAGGGAAAGAAAGGAAGAGGAAGTAAATAAGAAAGGAGAAGAAAAATTAGGATTTAGAGGAGAGAAAGATAAGATATGTGGCAATTTTAGGGTGAGCTGTGCGGCGCATGCGACGCGGCCGCGGAAGGCACGCGTTTGCGTGGGTGCGCGTCAGGTAAGACGGCGCGATCGCGTCAGTCACGCGGTCGCGTGACCCGTGTTGCGCTGCTAGCGCGAGTACAGCCTCGCGCTAGCACAACTCTCTGTTCAAATTAATTTATTTGCCAAAATTGGGGTGACGCGATCGCGTGGGGCACGCGATCGCGTGAGTATGCTTCAGAAGATGGATGACGCGGCCGCGTGGGGCACGCGGTCGCGTGATAAGGATTGTGCCTCCAGCACCAATCCAGCACCACTCTCGCACAATATTTCATTGTGCACCCTTTTACGTCAAAAACCCAGGGCACGCGGTCGCGTGGGAGGCCATACTTCCCATTCGACGCGGACGCGTCAGCGACGCAGTCGCGTGGGTCGATATGTGCTATTAGCACGCCTCCAGCCACGCTCCAGCATGACTCTCTATTCACTTTTAATTTTCCTTTCTCTCCAAGCGACGTGGACGCGTCGCTGATGCAATCGCGTCGCGTAGCGATTTTTTTTTTAATGCATGAACAATGCAGAATGCAGTGATTAATATGAGTGCTATGCATGATTCCAGGTTTACTAAAGTAAAATAAAAAGGAAATAAAAATAAAAACAAATAATGATGAAATAAACTGAAAAAGAAACGACCATACCATGGTGGGTTGTCTCCCACCTAGCACTTTTAGTTAGAGTCCTTAAGTTGGACATTGGAGGAGCTTCCGGTTAGGGTGGCTTATGTTTAAATTCGTCCAAAAATCTCCACCAGTGCTTGGAATGCCAATAGCCTCCGGGGTCCCAAACTAGGCATGTGAAGCGTCTGAGCAGCTTTAAATATATTGTAGGCTCCCGGGACGACAAATGTCAGAATAAACTCCAGGATTCCAAGCCTTGCTTTTAAATCTGCCTCCGTCCTGATCTACATGTCTCCATCCAGGCGGTTTAAAAAGTAGAATCTCACCGTGGTGACCAAACGTTTTCCGTGATCCATGCAATTGAGTATGATACCAATCCGTGTACTTCGAGGTGAAGCGTGGAATCTTATTGAACCTTGTGCACCAGCTCTGAGCACGAGCCATTTCCCTCTTACTCTTAAAGCCGCAGAGAGCTCTAAGCTGGCCATCTGTTTCAAGTAAACCATATTCAAGTGAATAAGTAAAATTGTAAGTTAAGGATTGTACCCACTTGAAGCTTGTATTAGGTGGTAGTGGCCTTGGGATAGGTGTTTCTGGTGGTTCTGTAAGTTTTACTCCTTTATGCTCTTCTGTGAATTCCTCCACATCCTTGCAAGAGTCCTCAATTGTATCTGTGTCCGAGTCAAATTCTTCTGTGTCTTCCTCATCACTCGAGTCATAGATTGGAGGTTGAGAGAAATCTACCTCTGCATCATTTTCGTATTCACTTGGGGAAGATTCTTCGATTTCAAGGAATTTACTTGCAGATGCAAGTTCATCACTGAGAGAACAGGACTTGTGATCATTATCATCAAGAAAAATTGCTTCTTGGATTACTCCGTCTGATTCTTCGTAAACGACGTGCCTTGGAGATTGTACAGTATCTTCCTTAGCATCAATTGTAGCATCCTGGACGGAGTTTTCCTCAATTCTGGATTCCCAAGGAAGTTCAGCATCGCCTAGATCTTCAACCAACTCTTCTTCTTGAACAAAGATAGCCTCTTCTAATTGTTCTAGTACAAATTCATTCTCTGCCTTGTCCACTGGAATCTCTAGTATTTCTTTCGTGCTACGCTCTTCATCGGGTTGTCCACATGGAGCTGTGGTTGATCCTTGTATATTTGAGCGTTTAGTGGCCCATTGGATTATTGTGTGCTCCAGTTGTTGAATGGTTATTTGAAATTTAGTTATTGTTTCTTTTAGGTGATCCTCTGCTTCGCGGTTTGCTGGACTTAGACACGATACATAGGGAAGTAGTGATGACTGGGAACGATTGGATTGGTATTGGGGTAAGGAAGGATCATATGATGGCGAATGGTGAAGAGAAGCTTGTGAGTGTGGTGGTTCGAGGTTATGTTGAAAGGACGGTTCGTATGCACGGGGTGGGGCTTGTTGGTAGTTACAAAGTTGTCCACCATGTCTTTCAGCTGGGTATACGCGGTAGAATGGTCTTTGTCCAGGATACTCGGAGGGTGTTGCTGCCAAAAGAATTGATTAGATCCTCTTGGTTCCATTAATCCTTGATTGGTCTGACCTTGGTGCACATTTCTGCTGTAACTTCTATTTCCTTTAACAATATTAGAACCAAACTCAAAGCGAGAGGGGTGAGAGTTCATAGTAGCAAATAAAGATAAAAAGGAAAAACAAAAATAAATAAACAAGCAAGAGAAAAATATTTACAATAACCAATAATAAGGCACACGTTAGCAGTTCCCCGGCAACGACGCCATTTTGATGATAGGACTTTTGCGTGGTCTAGAAATTTGCGGATAAATCCTCGTTGCAAGTATAGTTTCTAAACCTTCAAAAGTCCTTTCATACAAACGTTTTGGGTGTCACAAGTAACAAACCCCTTTAAAAATTGTTAACCGAGTATTCAAACCTCGGGTCGTCTTCTCAAAGAACTACGAGGAAGTATGTTCTTATTATTGGTTATAAAGGTTGTAATCGGGGTTTAGAAGGTGAGAAGCAAGTAATTTAAATGAGGAGTGAATTAAATGGCAATTAAAAATAAATAATAACTATAAAACAACTTTTGGCAAGATAAGGGAATTTAGAGGTCTAACTTAGTTATCTCTCTCAACTATAATAAAAGTTGAATCTAAACTCCACTTGGTCAACCTTTACCAGGGCAAAGGAAAGTTAAGGGACTAATTAAATTGACCTTTGAATCCTAATTATTTCCTAAGAAAAGGTTGGGATTATTTAGGTTCAGCTCAATTAGCAAGATAACAATTATTAATTACGTTGAGTTTAATAACTGTTGAGTTACTAAATTCTTAATCAGAACCAAAAGGGAAAAAAAGTAAAATTGCTGGAATAATAAAAATATCCTTAGATGGGAAGCAATGGCAACTTAATTCAAAGAAAATAATTATAAACTGAAAATACCTCAATTATCATTAAATAAAAATGTCATCAACAGCCAATTGGGCAACATCAATCAAACATAATAAAGGCTTCAGAGTAATCAAAATATAAAAGAGAAATTAAATAGTAAAAAGGAATATTAAACCTGGGATCGAGAGTCACTCTAGAAAGCTAAGAGAAGTCCTAAATCCTAATTTCTAAAAACACTACCTAAATCCTAAGAGAGAGAGAGAGAGGAGACAACCTCTCTCTCCAAAACTACATCTAAAACATGAAAAGTAAATTATGAGAGGTATCATTATGAATGGATGCATTCCCCCACTTTATAGCCTCTAATCTGTATTCTCTGGGCCAAAAACTGGGTTAGAAACAGCCCAAAAATCACTTCCAGCGCTTTCTGGTCCGTACAGGTCGCGGAAAAGTGGCGCGGCCGCGTCGTCTACGCGACTGCGCGGATTGGGTGTTGGCCAGGTCACGCGTCCGCGTGACCCACGCGTTCGCGTCGCCTGGCGTCGGGGCAACTATGGCAAATTATATATCAAATCGAAGCCCCAGACGTTAGCTTTCCAACGCAATTGGAACCGTGTCGTTTGGACCTCTATAGCTAAAGTTATAGCTGTTTGAGTGCGAAGAGGTCAGGCTGGACAGCTTAGTAGTTTCTCCAACTTCTTGCATTCCTTTCACTTTTGCATGCTTCCTTTCCATCCTCTGAGCCATTCCTGCCTTATAATATCTGAAAATACTTAACACACATATCAAGGCATCTAATGGTAATAAGAAAGGATTAATAATAAGCAAATATAAGATCAAAGAAGCATGTTTTCAATCATAGCATAAAATCAGGAAGGAAAATGTAAAACATGCGAATTGTATGAATAAATGAGTAAAGAGTTGATAAAAACCACTCAATTGAGCACAAGATAAGCCATAAAATAGTGGTTTATCAAAGAGCAACAGCATGAACAAATGCAATATATGCACAACCAAGGTTCTGGACAGAATGAGTTCCATGGGAATACTTACAATTCCTCATGGAGAAACCACCCTAATTTGAAGTGGGAAGAAAACCAGAATTCTTGGCAGAGAAATTCCAACCCAAGCCACTCTTGCAACACAAACCACCATAACCATCAGACCACTAACCAAAACCAATACAAAAACCCACAAAACACATATCATCAACCCCACAACAACTCACAAGCCAACCAAAATAACTTTTCCAGACATCCATTTAACTCACAAAACAACCACCACAGTGCCCCAAACAACTTCCACCGGCACCCATCAAATTCCTATGCAACCAAATCCAGACTCTTAGAGGAGCTCTAACATAGAGATGTTGATGGAGAAACTCATCAAAACTCAAGAGACGGCAAGACAAGACAAGATCAAGCCCTAACACACAAAAACCAAGAGCCTCAATGAGAAATCTTGAGAGACAGATGGGACAAATGGCTAAACAAATCACAGAGATAGGTGAAAAGCAAGCCAATACCTTTCTTGGTACCACTGAAGACAACCCAAGAGACACAGGAAAAGCCATAAAATGGGAGGAGTGTAAAGCAATCACTTTGAGAAATGGAAAGAAAGTGGAGAAAGAAGCCATCATTCAAGAAGAACACAACAAAGAAGGCTTCAAAGAACATGTGAAGAAGCAAAAGCAGGAACAAGAAACTTCTACACAAAGTGGTGAGTCAACTAAGAAGGAGGTAGTGAAAACATAGCAACCGATGCTACCATATCCTCAAAGGTTCAAGGGAGAAAACAAAGAGAAGCAATAATCCAAATTCTTGGAGATATTCAAGACACTACACATCAACATCCCTTTCATAGAAGCACTAGAACAGATGCCATTGTATGCTAAGTTCGTGAAGGAACTGTTGACAAAAAAAAGATCCTTGAAGGAAGGGCAAATGGTTGTGATGACCAGGGAGTGTAGTGCCATCATCCAGAAAGGATTGCTAGAAAAGAGGAAGGACCCAGGGAGCTTTCATATCCCTTGCACCATAGGCAACATGATAATTGAGAAAGCATTTTGTGACCTTGGTGCAAGCATAAATCTGATGCCTCTATCCTTGATGAAGAAGCTCAAAATTCATGAATTGAAACCCACACAGATAGCACTATAAATGGCAGACAAATCTATTCAGCAAGCAATTGGAGTTGTAGAGAATGTATTGGTAGAAGTGGGAAAATTTTTCCTTCCATCGAACTTCGTCATCCTAGACATAGAAGAAGATGACAACACTCCCATCATTTTAGGGAGACCCTTCCTGGCTACGTGGTGCATGAAAATTACACTCACACTATGTAATTCCGCACAACTAACCAGCAAGTGCACTGGGTCGTCCAAATAATACCTTACGTGAGTAAGGGTCGATCCCACGGAGATTGTCGGCTTGAAGCAAGCTATGGTTATCTTATTATTCTTAGTCAGGATATCAATAGGGTTCTTTAGTTTCAATTATAAAAAGTGAAAGAGCTTGAAATGAATAATTGTTACACAGTACTGGAGAATGGGTTGGAGTTTTGGAGATGCTTTGTCCTTTGAATTTCTGCTTTTTCCTACTATTTTCTTCTTCATGCACGCAGGTCTCCTTCCATGGCAAGCTGTATGTTGGTGGATCATCGTTGTGAATGGCTACCAGCCGTCCTCTCAGTGAAAAGGGTCCATGTACATGGCTAATCATCTATTGGTTCTCCCCAATGTTGGAATAGGATCCACTGATTGATGTGTGGAAAACGATCCAACACAAAACTCACCGGCAAGTGTACCAGGTCGCATCAAGTAATAAAACTCACGGGAGTGAGGTCGATCCCACAAGGATTGAAGGATTGAGCAATTTTAGTTTAGTGGTTGATTTAGTCAAGCGAATCAAGTTTTGGTTGAGTGATTTTGTATCTAACAGTAAGTAAATGACAGAAAATGTAAAGGGGGAGGGAAGAATTGCAGAAATTAAAGAGAACTGAAAGTAAAAGAGCTGAATCTTAAAGAACAAGAAATTAAATGACTGAAACTTAAAGTTCAAGAAATGTAAATTGCAGTAACTTAAAGTGCAAGAAATATAAATTGCTTGAATGGAAAAGGGATTTGAGGACTGGGATTTCAGAATTCAAGCAAGGGAAATTAAATTGCAACAATTATCAAAGCAAGAGATGATTTGAGTTCTGTTAGATCTCAAACAGAAAAGGAAATTAAAGTGCAGCGGGGGTTCACAGAAGAACCAAAAGGAAAGTGGGATCTCAGGACTCCAGAGACTAGATAGCAAAGTCTAGATCTCAATTGCCTTCCCAGATCCAAATTCACAAGGCAATTAACAGGAAATTAAAGATGAAGCAGTAAAGGAAATTGAATTCAACTTAATTATGCAGAAGAGAAATCAAAGAGATCTTAAATGGAGATTGAGACAGAAATTCCTCAATTCTTCACACCCAAGACTCAAACAAGAAAAGTAAAAAGTGCTCAAGCAAGAACAAGGAAGAAGAGAGATCAATTCTCCTTCCCAATTCTCTAAAATCTCAGTTCAAAGCTCTCAGAGAAAATGAAATTTCAAAAGGTGAGAATTCAAAAATCAAAAGAAAGGTCTCAATCCAAAAGTAAAAAGAAAGGTCCTAATTACGTCAAACTATCTCCTATTTATACACTTTCTATTCTTGGATTTTGGAATTTGGATGGGCTTTTGATTTGGTGAAGAAATGAATTTAATTGGATTTTTATTCCAATTTCAGCCCATGAGAAAGTAGCTCCCAGGAGGCTGCCCTGCCCTTGTGGAGGGCACAACAAGAAATGGTGCATGCGGCCTCGTGCGTGCGTGTTGGTGCGTGTGATGCATCAGAATGCTGCCCTGCCCTTGTGGAGGGCAGGGCAGAGTTTTCTTGGTGCGCCAGATTCTGCCCGTGCGCGCTGCTGCTGGCCGAGACTCGCTTGGTGCGCGTCAATTTGTGCACTGGCTATGCATCAAGAAATCTTGCCCTGTCCTTGTGGAGGGCAGGGCAGTGTGCGTCATGGTGCGTTTAAAATATTTCGCGTGCCAAGTCTTGGACATTGATGAGCGGATAATTTATACGCTTTTTGGCATTGTTTTTATATAGTTTTTAGTAAGTTTGAGCTACTTTTAGGGATGTTTTCATTAGTTTTTATGTTAAATTCACATTTCTGGACTTTACTATGAGTTTGTGTGTTTTTCTGTGATTTCAGGTAAATTCTGACTGAAATTGAGGGATTTGAGCAAAACTCTGAAAAAGGCTGACAAAAGGACTGCTGATGCTGTTGGATTCTGACCTCCCTGCACTCGAAATGGATTTTCTGGAGCTACAGAATTCCAAATGGCGCGCTCTCAACGGCGTTGGAAAGTAGACATCCAGGGCTTTCCAGCAATATATAATAGTCCATGCTTTATTCGAAGAATGACGACGTAACTTGGCGTTGAACGCCAAGTACACGCTCCTTTCTGGAGTTAAACGCCAGAAAAACGTCATAATCCGGAGTTGAACGCCCAAAGCACATCATAACTCGAAATTTAACTCCAAGAGAAGCCTCAGCTCGTGGATAGATCAAGCTTAGCCCAAGCACACACCAAGTGGGCCCCGGAAGTGGATTTATGCATCAATTACTTACTCATGTAAACCCTAGTAGCTAGTCTAGTATATATAGGACATCTAACTATTGTATTAGACATCCTGGATTGTATTTTCTATCCTGTGATCACGTTTAGGGGGCTGGCCATTCGGCCATGCCTGGACCTCTTGCTTATGTATTTTCAACAGTGGAGTTTCTGCATACCATAGATTAAGGGTGTGGAGCTCTGTTGTACCTCAAAGATTAATGAAGTTCTATTTTCTTTTATTCAATTCCTCTTTTATTCTTATTCCAAGATATTCATTCGTACCCAAGAACATGATGAATGTGATGAGCTAATAACTCTCATCATCATTCTCACTTATGAGCGCGCGTGATTGACAACCACTTACGTTCTACATGCAACACAAGCTTGAATGTGTATCTCTTAGATTCCCCAACAGAATCTTCGTGGTATAAGCTAGATAGATGGCGGCATTCATCTGGATCCGAAAAGTCCAACCTTGTCTGTGGTGTTCCGAGTAGGGTCCTGGGAATCCGGAAAGTCTCACCTTGTCTGTGGTATTCCGAGTAGGATTCCGTTCATGAATGACTGTGACGTGCTTCAAACTTTAACCTGCTGGGCGTTAGTGACAAACGCAAAAGAGGGATTCTATTCCAGTAGGAGCGGGAACCAACCGGTGATTGGCCGTACTGTGACAGAGTGCGTGCATTAGCTTTCACTGCGAGGATGGGATGTAGCTATCAACCATGGGTGATGCCTCCAGACTGGTTAGCTGTGCGAGTGACAGCCGTACAGGTTATTTCCCCGAGAGGAATGAAAGTAGCCACAGCTGATAGTGAACCCTATACAAAGCTTGCCATGGAAAGGAGTAAGAAGGATTGGGTAGAAGGAATAGGAGAGCAGGCGTCCTAGAGCTCTACAGCATCTCCATTCCGCTTATCTGAAATTCCTACCAATGAATCTACATAAGTATTTCTATCCCTTTTATTATTCCTTTTTATTTATTATTTATTCCAATAACCATCAATCAATTTTATCCTCCTGACTGAGATTTACAAGATGACCATAGCTTGCTTCATACCAACAATCTCTGTGGATTCGACCCTTACTCACGTAAGGTTATTACTTGGACGACCCAGTACACTTGCTGGTTAGTTGAACGGAGTTGTGAATTCCAATAAAGAAAACCTCACACAGGTGCTGCTCCTTAGAAGCCTTCATCTCAAAATAATTAGAACATGGCAGTGCCATAATAATAATCCCATACAAAGACAAACAACTTGAACAGAATAGTGATCACAATTTCGTCCACCAAGTTTTTGGCGCCGTTGCCGGGGATTGTTCGAGTATGGACAACTGACGGTTCATCTTGTTGCTCAGATTAGGTAATTTTCTTTTCAAAAATCTTTTTCAAAATTTTTCTTTTAAATTTTCGTTTTTCTTCACATTATTTTCGAAAATAATTAATAAAAATCCAAAAAATTAGAAAATCATAAAATCCAAAAATATTTTGTGTTTCTTGTTTGAGTCTTGTGTTAATTTTTAAGTTTGGTGTCAATTGCATGCTTTTAAAATTTTTTTCTTGCATATTTTTCGAAAATTCATGCATTCATAGTGTTCTTCATGATCTTCAAGTTGTTCTTGATAAGTCCTCTTGTTTGATCTTGATGATTTCTTGTTTTGTGTCTTTTGTTGTTTTTCTTGTGCACTTTTGCATCCATATTTTTCATGCATTAAAGATTTCTAAGTTTGGTGTCTTGCATGTTTTCTTTGCATCAAAAATTTTTCAAAATTATGTTCTTGATGTTCATCATGATCTTCAAAGTGTTCTTGGTGTTCATCTTGACATTCATAGCATTCTTGCATGCATCTTGTGTCTTGATCCAAAATTTTCATGTTTTGGGTCATTTTTGTGTTTTTCTTTAAAAATTTAAAAATCAAAAAAATATCTTTTCCTTATTTCCCTCCAAAATTTCGAAATTTTGGGTTGACTTGGTCAAAAATTTTCAAAATTAGTTGTTTCTTACAAGTCAAATCAAAATTTCAATTTTAAAAATCATATCTTTTCAAAATCTTTTTCAAAAATCATATCTTTTTCATTTTTTTTCTATTTTTCGAAAATTTCAAAAATATTTTTCAAATTATTTTCAAAATCTTTTCTTATCTTTATATAAATTTTCGAAAATTAGCTAACAATTAATGTGATTGGTTCAAAAATTTGAAGTTTGTTACTTTCTTGTTAAGAAAGGTTCAATCTTTAAGTTCTAGAATCTTATCTTGTAGTTTCTTGTTAGTTAAGTTATTTTAAAAACTAAATCTTTTTCAAAATATCTTTTTCTTAAAACTTTTATCTTATCTCTTTATCTTATTCTTTTTAAAATTTTATCTTTTTCAAAATTTGATTTTAAAATATCTTATCTAACTTACTATCTTCTTATCTTTTTCAATTTTGATTTCAAATCTTTTTCAATCAACTAACTAACTTTTTGTTTGTTTCTTATCTTTTTCAAAACCACTTAACTACTTTTCCCTCTTCTATTTTCGAAAATATCTCTCTTTTTTCAAAAATTCTTTTTAATTAATTAATTGTTTCATGTTTTAATTTTAATTACAATTTATCTCAAATTTTCGAAAATCACTAACTCCTTTTCAAAATTATTTTCAAATTTTCTCTTCTCTTTTCTTCTTCTATTTAATTATTTAATTACTAACACTTCTCTTCACCTCTCTTCATCCATAAATCCGAATCCATTCTTCATTCTTCTACCCCCTTTCTTTTTCTACTAACACAAAGGAATCTCTATACTGTGACATAGAGGATTCCTCTTTCTTTTCTTGTTTTCTTCTCTTTCATATGAGCAGGAACAGGGATAAAGGCACTCTTGTTGAAATTGATCCAGAACCTGAAAGGACTCTGAAGAGAAAATTAAAAGAAGCTAAATTACAACAATCCAGAAGAAACCTTCTTGAAATTTTCGAACAAGAGAAAGAGATGGCAGAGGAAAATAATAATAATAATGCAAGGAGAATGCTTGGTGACTTCACAAAGCCAACGTCCAAATTTGATGGAAGAAGCATCTCCATTCCTGCCATTGGAGCCAATAACTTTGAGCTTAAGCCTCAACTAGTTGCTTTAATGCAACAAAACTGCAAGTTTTATGGACTTCCATCTGAAGATCCTTATTAGTTTTTAACTGAGTTCTTGCAGATCTGTGAGACTGTAAAGACTAATGGAGTTGATCCTGAAGTCTACAGACTCTTGCTTTTCCCTTTTGCTGTAAGAGACAGAGCTAGAGTATGGTTGGATTCACAACCCAAGGATAGCCTGGACTCATGGGATAAGCTGGTCACCGCCTTCTTGGATAAATTCTTTCCTCCTCAAAAGCTGAGCAAGCTGAGAGTGGATGTTCAAACCTTCAAACAAAAAGATGGTGAATCCCTCTATGAAGCTTGGGAAAGATACAAGCAGCTGACCAAAAGATGTCCATCTGACATGTTTTCAGAATGGACCATATTGGATATATTCTACTATGGTCTCTCTGAATTTTCGAAAATGTCATTGGATCATTCTGCAGGTGGATCTATTCACCTGAAGAAAACGCCTGAAGAGGCTCAAGAACTCATTGACATGGTTGCTAACAACCAGTTCATGTATACCTCTGAGAGGAATTCCGTGAATAATGGGGTACCTCAGAAGAAAGGAGTTCTTGAAATTGATGCTCTGAATGCCATATTGGCTCAGAACAAAGTGTTGACTCAACAGGTCAACATGATCTCTCAAAATCTGAATGGGTTGCAACATGCATCCAACAGTACTAGAGAGGCAGCTTCTGAAGAAGCTTATGATCCTGAAAGCCTTGCCATGGCAGAGGTTAATTACTTAGGTGAACCTTATGGAAACACCTATAACTCATCATGGAGAAATCATCCAAATTTCTCCTGGAAGGATCAACAAAAACCTCAACAAGGTTTTAACAATGGTGGAGGCAATAGGCTGAACATTAGCAAGCCATATCCATCATCTTCTCAGCAACAGACAGAGAATTCTGAACAAAACACTTCTAATTTAGCCAATATAGTCTCTGACCTGTCAAAGGCCACTTTCAGTTTCATGAATGAAACAAGATCCTCCATTAGAAATTTGGAGGCACAAGTGGGCCAGCTGAGTAAGAAAGTTATTGAAACTCCTCCCAGTACTCTCCCAAGTAATACAGAAGAAAATCCAAAAGGAGAGTGCAAGGCCATTGATTTAATCAAAGTGGCCGAATGCACTAGGGAGGAGGAGGACGAAAATCCTAGTGAGGAAGACCTCCTGGGACGTCCCTCAAGCATGAAGGAGTTTCCTATTAAGGATCCAAAGGAATCTGAGGCTCATACAGAGATCATAGAGATTCCATTGAACCTCCTTCTGCCATTCATGAGCTCTGAAGAATATTCATCCTCTGAAGAGGATGAAGATGTGACTGGAGAGCAAGCTGCTCAATACTTAGGAGCTATCATGAAGCTGAATGCCAAGCTGTTTGGTAATGAGACTTGGGAAAGTGAACCTCCCTTGCTCATTAGTGAACTAGATACTTGGATTCAGAGAACTCTACCTCAAAAGAAACAAGATCCTGGAAAGTTTCTAATACCTTGTACCATAGGCACTATGAGCTTTGAAAAAGCTCTATGTGATCTTGGCTCAGGGATAAATCTTATGCCACTCTCTGTAATGGAGAAGCTGGGGATCATTGAGGTACAACCTGCCTTATTCTCTTTACAATTGGCAGATAAGTCCATAAGACAAGCTTATGGAATAGTAGAGGACGTGCTAGTAAAGGTTGAAGGCCTTTACATCCCTACTGACTTCATAATCCTAGACACTAGGAATGAAGATGATGAATGCATCATCCTAGGAAGACCTTTCCTAGCCACAGCAGGAGCTGTGATAGATGTCAACAGAGGTGAGATAGTCCTTCAATTGAATGGGGACTACCTTGTGTTTCAAGCACATGGCCATCCCTCTGTGACAGAAGAGAGTAAGCATGAAGAGCTTCTCTCAGTTCAGAGTCAAGAAGAGCCTCCACAGTCAAACTCTAAGTTTGGTGTTGTGAGGCCACAACCAAACTCTAAGTTTGGTGTTCAAACCCCATATCCAAACTCTAAGTTTGGTATTGGGAATGCTACACACTAAATTGACCTGATCACCATGTGGCTCCATGAGAGCCACTGTCAAGCTATTGACATTAAAGAAGCGCTTGTTGGGAGGCAACCCAATTTTATTTATCTAATTTTAGTTTATTTTGTTTCTTTGTTATTTTTGTGTTTAAATAGGTACATGATCATGAGGAGTCACGAAAAAAATCAAAAAAATTAAAAACAGAGTCAAAAACAGAAGAAAAAAATTTTTCACCCAGGGGACGCACGGGCTGGCGTTCAACGCCCAGAAGGAGCATCTTTCTGGCGTTCAACGCCAGAACAGAGCATCTTTCTGGCGTTGAACGCCCAAAACAAGCAACAACCTGGCGTTTAACGCCAGGATGCGCACACAGAGGACAATCTGGCGCTGAACGCCAGAAACAAGCATGAAACTGGCGTTCAACGCCAGAAACATGCATAACATGGGCGTTTAACGCCCAGAACGTGCATCAAGGGGCGTTTGAACGCCAGAATGATGCATGAAGGCATGTTACATGCCTATATGGTGAAGGAATGGTATTTGTTTTCACCTCAGGATCTGTGGACCCCACAGGATCCTCACCTCAGGATCTGTGGACCCCACAGGATCCCCACCTACCACATTTCTTTTAATCCTAATCACATTTTTCTAATCCAAATCTCATTCTCAATGTCACACTTCCCAAAAACCTTCACCTATCACCTCAATTCCTCTTCCCAATTACCCCATTCACCATTCACATCATCCTCCTCTTCCCCATACACCCTACCTACCCCCACTACTTTCAAATTCAATTTCCCACCCTTTCCCACCCAATATGGCCGAACCTATACCCTCCCCTCTCCCTATAAATACCCTTCTTTTCTTTTACATTTCCACACAACTCAAACCCACATTCTCCCACAGAGCCGAACCCTCTCTTCTCCCTCTCTACCATATTTTCTTCTTCTTCTTCTACTCTTCTTTTCTTTTTGCTTGGGGACAAGCAAATTTTAAGTTTGGTGTGGTAAAAAGCCTAAGCTTTTTATTTTTCATTCACCATCAATGGCACCCAAGGCCGGAGTTTCCTCAAGAAAAGGAAAAGGGAAGGCAAAAGCTTCCACTTCCGAGTCATGGGAGAAGGAGAGATTCATCTCCAAGAGCCACCAAGACCACTTCTATGATGTTGTGGCAAAGAAGAAAGTGATCCATGAGGTCCCTTTCAAACTCAAGAAGAATGAGTATCCGGAAATCCGACTTGAAATTCAAAGAAGAGGTTGGGAAGTCATAGCCAACCCCATACAACAAGTTGGAATTTTAATGGTTCAAGAGTTCTATGCCAATGCATGGATCACTAGAAACCATGACCAAGGTATGAACCCAAGTCCGAAAAACTATATCACCATGGTTAGGGGGAAATACTTGGATTTTAGTCCGGAGAATGTGAGGTTGGCGTTTCATTTGCCTATGATGCAAGGTGATGAACACCCCTACACTAGAAGGGTCAACTTTGATCAAAGGTTGGACCAAGTCCTTAGGGACATTTGTGTGGAAGGCGCCCAATGGAGAGTTGACTCCAAAGGTAATCCAGTCCAACTAAGAAGGCTGGACCTCAAGCCTGTAGCTAGAGGATGGTTGGAATTTATCCAAAGGTCCATCATTCCTACAAGCAACCGATCTGAAGTTACTGTGGATCGGGCCATCATGATTCATAGCATCATGATTGGAGAGGAAGTAGAGGTTCATGAAGTCATATCCAATGAACTCTACAAAATAGCTGACAAGCCTTCATACATGGCACGGCTAGCCTTCCCTCACCTCATATGCCATCTATGTTATTCAGCCGGAGTTATCATAGATGGAGATGTCTCCATTGAAGAAGACAAGCCCATCACCAAGAAAAGGATGGAGCAAACAAGGGAAGTTCCTCACGGCCCTCAAGGAGAACAAGAGGAGGTTCACCATCAACAAACGCCTCAAATGCACTTTCCTCCCAACAACTACTGGGAGCAACTTAATACCTCCTTGGAAGATTTGAGCCATAATGTGGAACAACTAAGGGTGGAACACCATGAACACGCCCTCACTCTTCAAGAAATAAGAGAAGATCAAAGAGCAATGAGGGAGGAGCAACAAAGGCAGGGAAGGGACATAGAAGAGTTGAAGAACATCATTGGTCCTTCAAGAAGAAGACGCCACTAGAGGTGGATTCATTCCTTGTTCTTTATTTCTGTCTGTTTTCGGTTTTTAATTATTGTGTCTATCTATGTTTTGTGTCTTTATTTCATGATCATCAGTATGTAACCATGCCTTAAAACTATGAATAAAATCCATCAGTCCTTCACCTCTCTTAAAAGAAAAATGTTTTAATTCAAAAGAACAAGAAGTACATAATTTTCGAAATTATTATTGAATTTAGTTTAATTATATTGATGTGGTGACAATGCTTTTGTTTTCTGAATGAATGAATGAACAGTGCATATGTCTTTGGATCTTGTTGTTTATGAGTGTTAAAATTGTTGGTTCTTGAAAGAATGAGGAACAAAGAGAAATGTTATTGATGATCTGAAAAATATCATGAAATTGATTCTTGAAGCAAGAAAAAGCAGTGAAAAAAAAAAAAAAAAGAGAGGCAAAAATTCCAAAGCAAGGATCCAAGGCTTTGAGCATCAATGGGTAGGAGGGCCCAAGGAAATTTAATCCGGGCCTAAGCGGCTAAATCAAGCTGTCCCTAACCATGTGCTTGTGTCATGAAGGTCCAAGTAAAAAGCTTGAGACTGAGTGGTTAAAGTCGTGATCCAAGGCAAAAGAGTGTGCTTAAGAGCTCTGGACACCACTAACTGGGGACTTTAGCAAAGCTGAGTCACAATCTGAAAGGGTTCACCCAGTTATGTGTCTGTGGCATTTATGTATCCGGTGGTAATACTGGAAAACAAAGTGCTTAGGGCCACGGCCAAGACTCAAAAGTAGCTGTGTTCAAGAATCAACATGCTTAACTAGGAAAGTCAATAACACTATCTGAAATTCTAAGTTCCTAAAGATGCCAATCACTCTGAACTTCAAAGGAAAAAGTGAGATGCCAAAACTGTTCAGAAGCAAAAAGCTACAAGTCCCGCTCATGTAATTAAATTAATATTCATTGATATTTTGGACTTTATAGTATATTCTCTTCTTTTTATCCTATTTGATTTTCAGTTGCTTGGGGACAAGCAACAATTTAAGTTTGGTGTTGTGATGAGCGGATAATTTATACGCTTTTTGGCATTGTTTTTATATAGTTTTTAGTAAGTTTGAGCTACTTTTAGGGATGTTTTCATTAGTTTTTATGTTAAATTCACATTTCTGGACTTTACTATGAGTTTGTGTGTTTTTCTGTGATTTCAGGTAAATTCTGACTGAAATTGAGGGATTTGAGCAAAACTCTGAAAAAGGCTGACAAAAGGACTGCTGATGGTGTTGGATTCTGACCTCCCTGCACTCGAAATGGATTTTCTGGAGCTACAGAATTCCAAATGGCGCGCTCTCAATGGCGTTGGAAAGTAGACATCCAGGGCTTTCCAGCAATATATAATAGTCCATGCTTTATTCGAAGAATGACGACGTAACTTGGCGTTGAACGCCAAGTACACGCTCCTTTCTGGAGTTAAACGCCAGAAAAACGTCATAATCCGGAGTTGAACGCCCAAAGCACATCATAACTCGAAATTTAACTCCAAGAGAAGCCTCAGCTCATGGATAGATCAAGCTTAGCCTAAGCACACACCAAGTGGGCCCCGGAAGTGGATTTATGCATCAATTACTTACTCATGTAAACCCTAGTAGCTAGTCTAGTATATATAGGACATCTAACTATTGTATTAGACATCCTGGATTGTATTTTCTATCCTGTGATCACGTTTAGGGGGCTGGCCATTCGGCCATGCCTGGACCTCTTGCTTATGTATTTTCAACAGTGGAGTTTCTGCACACCATAGATTAAGGGTGTGGAGCTCTGTTGTACCTCAAAGATTAATGAAGTTCTATTTTCTTTTATTCAATTCCTCTTTTATTCTTATTCCAAGATATTCATTCGTACCCAAGAACATGATGAATGTGATGAGCTAATAACTCTCATCATCATTCTCACTTATGAGCGCGCGTGATTGACAACCACTTACGTTCTACATGCAACACAAGCTTGAATGTGTATCTCTTAGATTCCCCAACAGAATCTTCGTGGTATAAGCTAGATAGATGGCGGCATTCATCTGGATCCGGAAAGTCCAACCTTGTCTGTGGTGTTCCGAGTAGGGTCCTGGGAATCCGGAAAGTCTCACCTTGTCTGTGGTATTCCGAGTAGGATTCCGTTCATGAATGACTGTGACGTGCTTCAAACTTTAACCTGCTGGGCGTTAGTGACAAACGCAAAAGAGGGATTCTATTCCAGTAGGAGCGGGAACCAACCGGTGATTGGCCGTACTGTGACAGAGTGCGTGCATTAGCTTTCACTGCGAGGATGGGATGTAGCTATCAACCATGGGTGATGCCTCCAGACTGGTTAGCTGTGCGAGTGACAGCCGTACAGGTTATTTCCCTGAGAGGAATGAAAGTAGCCACAGCTGATAGTGAACCCCTATACAAAGCTTGCCATGGAAAGGAGTAAGAAGGATTGGGTAGAAGGAATAGGAGAGCAGGCGTCCTAGAGCTCTACAGCATCTCCATTCCGCTTATCTGAAATTCCTACCAATGAATCTACATAAGTATTTCTATCCCTTTTATTATTCCTTTTTATTTATTATTTATTCCAATAACCATCAATCAATTTTATCCTCCTGACTGAGATTTACAAGATGACCATAGCTTGCTTCATACCAACAATCTCTGTGGATTCGACCCTTACTCACGTAAGGTTATTACTTGGACGACCCAGTACACTTGCTGGTTAGTTGAACGGAGTTGTGAATTCCAATAAAGAAAACCTCACACAGGTGCTGCTCCTTAGAAGCCTTCATCTAAAAATAATTAGAACATGGCAGTGCCATAATAATAATCCCATACAAAGACAAACAACTTGAACAGAATAGTGATCACAATTTCGTCCACCAGACATCATCAGGGTAGCGCTCAAGTGGTGCAGCTTCCTTGCTTTCTTAGTGAAGCCTCCGTGTTCGAGACTGGCTGGGAGCATTTTGGCCAATTTTTGGCTTATTTTCCTTTGTGAGTAGCGCTCCCCCACTCCCCCTTGCTCATGAGTTCGAACCTTGTGGCAAGCATTGGTAAGCTTTTTCCTTGAATTTATTTCTTTGATAAGCCCGATATTGCTCTTGAAGAGGGCAGGGCAGAATTTCTTTGGAAGCTTGGTTCACTATGCTGCTCTCCTGGAGGGCAGTGCGCCCTTGTGGAGGGCAGTGTTTGCTTCCTCCTTCTATGTTGCACCATACTTCTCCTCCCATGGTCACACTTCTTAAGCCACGTTTTTCTTTTTTTCTTCCTTTCTTCACCTACAAGAAACCAAAACAACCAATCAAAGTATCTCTAAACTCATAAGGTTTATAAATCATTAAAAATCAATTAATTTTAACTCAAACCTTATGATTTAGCATCAATTTAATGGTGGTTGTTTGATTTAAAGAAGTTATGCATTTTCATTCCAAATTACTTACTTAGGATGCAAGAAAGTGCATAAAAACTAGTGAAACAAGTGAAATTAGCTTAAAAAAATGGGTATATGATGGCTTGTCATCACAACACCAAACTTAAATCTTGCTTGTCCCCAAGCAAGCATCAAAATTAAGAGGAAATGAAATGAAAAAGAAGAGCAAACATTTCCTTATTAGGCATATAGTAGAACTTGGTTCATGGAGTTTCATGCAGATCAATAGTAGTTTATTTATTACTTGCTGTCATAACAAACAATGTCTCCTAAAGGGTTCACCAAGGTTGCTGCTATAACACCTTACTTTTTAATTATTTCCCTTGTTAGCTTTTTCTTCTTTCTTTTGCATTAGAGAACTTATTATTTATTGAAGGCTTGGTGGCGAATGTTGCAGTAGCCTTTGGCTTTATTTTTGGCTCAACATTTCTTCATCACAGACACATGGCTCACCATTTCCTCCTAGGATCATTGATGCCCAGCATCTCTTTGGATAACTAAATGCTTTGTAACTAGGTTGCTCTTTATTGTGGACTTTCAATTGACCATCCCAAATCAGTTGATCTAAGTGGTCAGGTTTTGAAATACCCCTTAGAATTTACTTGTCCAAGCATATCCTAGTACAAGAACACCACAGGCATGTGTCCTAGGGTCCAAGCTATTGGTGCCTAGCCTTATTCTTTGTTTCTTTGCCATCTTTTGGCCATTTCTTTTTCCTTTTCTTTTGATTTTGTTTTATTTTCAAGGGACTTTTATTAATTGAAGGTTCATAGCAGCAAACTAGCTTAAGCTTCAAGTAACATGTCATTATGCAACAATTATTCTATGAGCTAACAATTGAATCAAACACATACCACCACTAACTTCCATTCTAACTTATGCAACATTGGATATTTACTTTCTAATTCAGATATTTCTCTTTTATTCAAGCATATGGGAAACAAAACAGAATTCAAGCTAAGTGATGAATGACAAGCACTTATGCAAATAAGCATTCTTAACAAACAATTCCACTTGCAACCAGATAAACACCTTAGCAGGACATATAAGGGTTTCCATGTTCAAAATAATTCACAACAGCAAGGATTAAGTTTAGATACAACCCTTGAAGTTGCAGCCCTTTGATTCTTCCTTCTGTTGTGTTTTCTTTGAGTTAAGATGCACAATATCTTCAATTGTTAACTCATGTCCTGCATAATTCTCAAAGTTGCTTGCTTCTCAAGCCCTTAATTGCATGGTTAGTATGCATAAATTGAGTGTGGCTCTTGGATTTATTTAGGTGTTGGGGACACCAAACTTAATTGCTTGCCACTGCCTCTGATGCAACAAGTTAACCATATGTGAAACCTTGTGTCCTTGCTAAAGGTTATGGAATTAAAGCTAGAAAGCAGTTAAATAGTTGGATAATTTGTTTGATTGCTTAGAGCTAGCACTATGCAAGAGGTGAGAATGTGTTTTTAAATGAGATTTTTGGTGGAACACCAAACTTAGAATCTTTCATTCTCCCTTAAATTGTTTTGGTGTGCAACACCAAACTTAGCTCCTTGCAATCCATACCAATTATTCAACATTTTTATTGAAAAATCTATGAAAAGAAAACTACCTCAGGTTGGGTTGCCTCCCAACAAGCGCTCTTTTATTGTCACTAACTTGACATTGATCTCCCTTTAGGGTGGTTGATGCTGGTGATGTCTCAACTTGTCTCCTCTCACTGTAAGCTTTCTCTGTGTGCCTTGATGCTCAATTTCAATGTGCTCAAGAGAGAGTACTTGGTTGACAGTGTAATGATCTTCTGTTCTCAGCTGTTGATATACTAGTTGCACCTTGTCACCTTTGGAAAATCCTTCAGTTGGGATTTTCTTATTCTTCCACCCTTTGTAAGCCTTCTTCTTGTTCTTCATCTTTTTCTTTCTTGTTGATCTTTCTCCCTTGACAGTGACTTGGGTTGTGATACCTCCCTTTTTGTTTATCATCCCGGCTTCTTTTTGAATTCCTTTTCCTTCTTGCACCTGCTCATTTTTCTGTTCTACTGCATTGTTGGTTGCTTGCTTTGGAAGAGGGTCACTACTTGTCTTGCTTGTTTCTTCATTACTTTGTGATTCTGGAAACACTTTCAAGGTGATGCTCTCCTCATGCATCCTGAGGGTTAGCTCTCCCTGCTCTATATCTGCAATGGCTCTGGCAGTGGCCAAAAATGGTCGACCAAGTATTATGGAGTCATTCTCATTCTCTGCTGAATCTAGGATCACAAAGTCTGCTGGAAAGATGAACTTGTCAACCTTAACTAAAAGGTTTTCAATCAACCCTTTAGGATATACCACTGATTGGTCTACCAATTAAAAGGACATCTGTATTGGTTTCACCTCTCCTATGCCAAGCTTTTTCACTAAAGAAAATGGAATTAGATTTATACTTGCTCCTAAGTCACACATCCCCTTTTTGATGAATAGACTTCCAATAGTGCAAGGTAGGAAGAAACCTCCAGGATCTTCAAGCTTGGGAGGAAGTCCTTTTCTGATTAGTGCACTGCATTCTTCAGTGAGCATTACAGTCTCCTTCTCATTCCAATCTCTTTTCTTGTTGATGAGCTCCTTTAAGAACTTGGCATATAGAGGCATTTGCTCCAATGCCTCAGCCAAAGGTATGTTGATTTCCAGCTTCTTGAAAGTCTCAAGGAATTTGTGGAAATGTTGATCCTTTGCTTCTTTTTGGAATCTCTGTGGATAGGATAGTGGAAGTGTAAGACTCTTCTCCACTTACTGCTATTTTGGGCTTGGTTCTTCCATGATCTGCTTTCCCTTCTTTAAACTCTGTGGTTGGTTGTTCTCTTCTGTGAGCTTTTCTGAGACATTCTTGCTTGTTATGTCCTTGTTGTTAGCTCCATCTTTTTCTGTTGGCTCTTTGTCATTCTCCATAAGTTTCTTGGTTGCTCCTTGGTTGCCATCCACCAATGTCTTCCCACTCCTTAATTGCACGGCTTTGCATTCTTCTTTTGGATTAGGAATGGTATCACTTGGTAGTGAGCTTGAAGGTCTCTCAATAGAAATCTGCTTGGAGATTTGTCCAATCTGCCTTTCTAGGCTTTTCATGGAAGCTTCTTGGTTCTTTGTTGTCAATTCTTGGTTCTTCATTATTTTCTCCATGAGCAGCTCTAGATTAGTAATCCTCTGAGAGTCTTGTGAGATTGGTTGGTTTTGGGGTGTTGATGGATGATGGTAGGTGTTTTGGTTAGTTGGTTGGTTATTGGGTGGATAATGGTTAGAGTTGGGGTAATTATTTTGTGGTTTTCTGTATGTGTTTTGGTTAGTGTTTGGCTGGTTGTTGTGGTTTGTGTTTTTCCAATTGTTTTGATTTGAGTTTCTTTGCCATGGCTGCTGAGTTTGATTGTGGTTGTCTCCCCATCTGAGGTTGGGATAGTTTTTCCAAGAGGGATTGTAAGTATCACCATAGACTTCATTTGTTCCAGGATTTTGGTTGTGCATGTATTGGACTTGCTCTTGTTGTTGCTCCTCTTGAATTTCTTCATTTTGCCCCCAAGTAGTTGATGGTTGGCTTGTGGCACTCACTAATGCAACTTGAAGGCTATCAATTCTTTTGGCCATTTGCTCAAACTGTTGTTAAATTTGCTGCTGCATCATCTTGTTCTGAGCTAGGATTGAATCCACTCCTTCCAACTCCATTACTCCTCTCCTTTGTGATGGTTGGTGTTGCCTTTGGTGAGCAAAGAAATATTGGTTGTTAGCCACCATATCAATGAGATTTTGAGCTTCCTCTGTAGTTTTCATGAGTTGTAATGAGCCTCCAGCTGAATGATCAAGTGCTTCTTGAGCCTTTAAAGTAAGTCCCTCATAGAAGTTCTGCAGCTTGTCCCACTCAGTGAACATCTCTGGTGGACATTTCCTCAGCAGTGCCTTATATCTTTCCCATGCTTCATATAAATTTTCAGCCTCCATTTGAGTGAATGTCTGCACCTCAGTCTTCAATCTTATGATCCTTTGAGGGGGATAAAATTTGGCAAGAAACTTGCTCACCAAATCATCCCAAGTGTTGATGCTCTCCTTTAGAAATGTTTCTAGCCATTGAGTGGCTTTGTCCCTGAGAGAGAATGGAAAGAGCAGTAACTTGTAACTATCAGGAGGTACACCATTGGTTTTGACAGTGTCATTGATGAGCGGATAATTTGTACGCTTTTTGGCATTGTTTTTAGTATATTTTTAGTAGTTTGAGTTGAGTTTTTAGTATATTTTTATTAGTTTTTAGTTAAAATTCACTTTTCTGGACTTTACTATGAGTTTGTGTGTTTTTCTGTGATTTCAGGTATTTTCTGGCTGAAATTGAGGGACCTGAGCAAAAATCTGATTCAGAGACTGAAAAGGACTGCAGATGCTGTTGGATTCTGACCTCCCTGCACTCGAAGTGGATTTTCTGGAGCTACAGAAGCCCAATTGGCGCGCTCTCAACGGCATTGGAAAGTAGACATCCTGGGCTTTCCAGCAATATATGATAGTCCATACTTTGCCCAAGATTTGATGGCCCAAACTGGCGTTCAAAGTCACCTACAGGAATTCCAGCGTTAAACGCCGGAACTGGCACCTAAATGGGAGTTAAACGCCCAAACTGGCATAAAAGCTGGCGTTTAACTCCAAGAAGAGTCTCTGCACGAAAAATGCTTCATTGCTCAGCCCAAGCACACACCAAGTGGGCCCGGAAGTGGATTTTTATGTCATTTACTCATATATGTACACCCTAGGCTACTAGTTTCCTATAAGTAGGACCTTTCACTATTGTATTTTCATCTTCTGATCTTTGGAACCTTTTTCCTTAGATCTTTTGATCACTTTGGGAGGCTGGCCATTCGGCCATGCCTAGACCTTGTTCTTATGTATTTTCAACGGTGGAGTTTCTACACACCATAGATTAAGGTGTGGAGCTCTGTTGTACCTCGAGTATTAATGCAATTACTATTGTTCTTCTATTCAATTCCGCTTGTTCTTTGTCCAAGATATCACTTGTTCTTCAACTTGATGAATGTGATGATCCGTGACACTCATCATCATTCTCACCTATGAACGTGTGACTGACAACCACCTCCGTTCTACCTTAGATTGGGTGAATATCTCTTGGATTCCTGATACACGATGCATGGTTGATCGCCTGACAACCGAGTGCTCGCCTGACAAACGAGCCAGCCATTCCGTGAGATCAGAGTCTTCGTGGTATAGGCAAGAACTGATGGCGGCATTCAAGAGAATCCGGAAGGTCTAACCTTGTTTGTGGTATTCTGAGTAGGATTCAATGATTGAATGACTGTGACGTGCTTCAAACTCCTAGCAGGCGGGGCGTTAGTGACAGACGCAAAAGAATCAATGGATTCTATTCCAGCCTGACCGAGAACTGACAGATGATTAGCCATGCTGTGACAGAGCATAGGAATATTTTCACTGAGAGGATGGGAGGTAGCCACTGACAACGGTGAAACCCTTGCATAAGCTTGCCATGGAAAGGAGTAAGAAGGATTGGATGAAGACAGTAAGAAAGCAGAGAGACGGAAGGGAAAGCATCTTCATACGCTTATCTGAAGCTCTCACCAATGATATACATAAGTACCTCTATCTTTATCTTTATGTTTATTCATATATCATCTATACCCATTTGAGTCTGCTTGACTAAGATTTACAAGGTGACCATAGCTTGCTTCATACCAACAATCTCCGTGGGATCGACCCTTACTCGCGTAAGGTTTATTACTTGGACGACCCAGTGCACTTGCTGGTTAGTTGTGCGAAGTTGTAGTGATCACGATTTCGTGCACCAAGTTTTTGGCGCCGTTGCCGGGGATTGTTTTGTGTATGGACAACTGACGGTTCATCTTGTTGCTTAGATTAGGTATTTTTTCTTCAGAGTTCTTAAGAATGAGTTCTAGTGTTTCATGATGATCTATTGAAATCTGGCTGGCTGTGAAGCCATGTCTAATCTTATTGGACCGAGTTTTCAACTTATCATCACAAGAGCTTGTTGATCTCTATCAATCTTGCTATTGGAGCAATGATCTGCTAAGGCTTGGCTGGCCATTGGCCATGTCTAGTGTTTTGGACCGGAGCTTTCTATGAAAGCTTGGCTGGCTGTGAAGCCATGTCTAATTCCTGGACCGGAGTCTTAGACTAGCATTGCAATGATTCTTGGAATTCAAACTAAGAATTCTGAAACCTTTACTTTCTACTTCCATATAATTTTCGAAAAAAGCACAAAAAAAATTTTCAAAATCATAAAAAACCAAAAATATTTCTTGTTTAAGTCTAGTGTCTCATTTTAAGTTTGGTGTCAATTGCATGTTTCTGTCTTCTTGCATTTTTCAAAGTTATGCATGTGTCTTCATTAATCTTCAAGTTGTTCTTGATGATTTCCTTGTTTTGATCTTTGAATTCTATTGACTTGAGTATTTCTGTTGTTTGTCATATGCATTCTCATTTTGTTAGTGTCAATAGTATACAAACTGCTAAGTTTGGTGTCTTGCATGCATTGTTATTTGATTTTAGTTGCATTTTTTATTATTAAAAATCCAAAAATATTTTTAATTTGTGTCTTTTCAAGTCAATAATACAAAGAATTGAAGATTCAGAACATACTGCAGAGAAATTATACAGAAAAAGCTGGGCGTTCAAAACGCCCAGTGAAGAAGGACAGACTGGCGTTTAAACGCCAGCCAGGGTACCTGGTTGGGCGTTTAACGCCCAAAAGGGTAGAGTTTTGGGCGTTAAACGCCAGAATGTGCACCATTCTGGGCGTTTAACGCCAGGATGGCACAAGGGGGAGGATTTTGTTTTCAAATCAATTTTTTTCAAGTTTTCAAAGTTTTTCAAAATCAAATCTTTTTCAAATCATATCTCTTCAATCAAATGTTTTCAAAATCAATTTCTTTCCTTTTTCAAAGATACTTGCTAACAATTAATGATTTGATTGAACATTTCAAGTATGTTGCCTTTTCTGTTGAGAAAGGTTTAATGTTTGAATCATATCTTTTCTTGTTAGGCAAGTCATTAATTTTTAAAATCAAATCTTTTTTCTAAAATTGTTTTCAAATCATATCTTTTTAAAACCAAAACTTTTTAATCATCTTTTTTTTTTAATCACATCTTTTTCAAATTAGTATTCAATCATATCTTTTTGATTTCTAATTTCAAAATCCCTTTCAAAAATTACTTGATTCCTTTTCCACTTTTAGTTTTCGAAAATTATCAATCAATTTTTCAAAATATTTTTAAAATCTTTTTAATTAATTTTCGAAAATTCTCTTCCCCCCTTCTCACATCCTTCTATTTATGGAGTACCACTCCTTCTCAATGCACAATTTGAACTCTATTTGACTAAGTTCGAATTCTTCTACCTGTTCCTTCTAATTTTCTTTTCCTCTGACTCCTCAAGGAATCTCTATACTGTGACATAGAGGATTCCATATTTTCTTGTTCTCTTCTCTTTCATATGAGCAGGAGCAGAGACAAAGGCATTCTTGTTGAAGCTGACCCTGAACCTGAAAGGACCTTGAAGCGAAAGCTAAGAGAAGCTAAGGCACAATTCTCTGTAGAGGACCTAACAGAAATCTTCAAAGAAGAAGAACCCATGGCAGCCGAAAACAACAACAATGCAAGGAAGGTGCTGGGTGACTTTACTGCACCTACTCCCGACTTCTATGGGAGAAGCATCTCTATCCCTGCCATTGGAGCAAACAACTTTGAGCTTAAGCCTCAATTAGTTTCTCTAATGCAACAGAATTGCAAGTTCCATAGACTTCCATTGGAAGATCCTCATCAGTTCTTAGCTGAATTCTTGCAAATCTGTGACACTGTCAAGACTAATGGGGTTGACCCTGAGGTCTACAGACTTATGCTATTCCCTTTTGCTGTAAAAGACAGGGCTAGGATATGGTTGGACTCACAACCTAAAGAAAGCCTGGACTCATGGGAAAAGCTAGTCAATGCCTTCTTGGCAAAGTTCTTTCCACCTCAAAAATTGAGTAAGCTTAGAGTGGAAGTCCAAACCTTCAGACAGAAGGATGGAGAATCCCTCTATGAAGCTTGGGAAAGATACAAACAGTTGATCAGAAAATGTCCTTCTGACATGCTTTCTGAATGGAGCATCATAGGTATTTTCTATGATGGTCTCTCTGAACTATCCAAGATGTCTTTGGATAGCTCTGCTGGAGGATCTCTTCATCTGAAGAAGACGCCTACAGAAGCTCAAGAGCTAATTGAAATGGTTGCAAATAACCAATTCATGTACACTTCTGAAAGGAATCCTGTGAACAATGGGACTAATCAGAGGAAAGGAGTTCTTGAGATTGATACTCTGAATGCCATTCTGGCTCAGAACAAGATATTGACTCAACAAGTCAATTTGATTTCTCAAAGTCTGTCTGGAATGCAAAATGCACCAAGCAATACTAAGGATGCTTCATCTGAAGAAGAAGCTTATGATCCTGAGAACCATTCAATGGAAGAGGTGAATTACCTAGGAGAACCCTATGGAAACACCTATAATTCTTCATGGAGAAATCACCCAAATTTCTCATGGAAGAATCAAGAGAGACCTCAACAAGGTTTCAACAACAATAATGGTGGAAGAAACAGGTTTAGCAATGGCAAGCCTTTTCCATCATCTTCTCAGCAACAGATAGAGAATTCTAAGCAGAACCCCTCTGACTTAGCAACCATGGTCTCTGATCTAATCAAGACCACTCAAAGTTTCACGACTGAAACAAGGTCCTCCATTAGGAATTTGGAGGCACAAGTGGGACAGCTGAGCAAGAAAGTTACTAAACTCCCTCCAAGTACTCTTCCAAGCAACACAGAAGAAAATCCAAAAGGAGAGTGCAAGGCCATCAACATGGCCGAATTTGGAGAGGAAGGAGAGGAAGTGAACGCCACTGAGGAAGACCTCAATGGGCGTGCACTGACCTCCACTGAGTTCCCCAATGAGGAACCATGGGAATCTGAGGCTCAGAATGAGACCATAGAGATTCCATTAGACCTACTTCTGCCATTCATGAGCTCTGATGAGTATTCTTCCTCTGAAGAGGATGAGTATGTCACTGAAGAGCAAGTTGCTAAATACCTTGGAGCAATCATGAAGCTAAATGACAAGTTATTCGGAAATGAGACTTGGGAGAATGAACCTCCTTTGCTCACCAAAGAATTGGATGACTTGTCTAGGCAGAAATTACCTCAAAAGAGACAAGATCCTGGGAAGTTTTCCATACCTTGTACCATAGGCACCATGACCTTCAAGAAGACTCTGTGTGACTTAGGGTCAAGTGTAAACCTCATGCCTCTCTCTGTAATGGAGAAGCTAGGGATCTTTGAGGTGCAAGCTGCAAGAATCTCATTAGAGATGGCAGACAACTCAAGAAAACAAGCTCATGGACTTGTAGAGGATGTTTTGGTGAAGATTGAAGACCATTACATCCTACTGATTTCATAGTCCTAGAGACTGGGAAGTGCATGGATGAAACCATCATCCTTGGCAGACCCTTCCTAGCCATAGCAAAGGCTGTGATTGATGTTGATGGAGGTGAACTGATCATTCAAGTGAATGAAGAATCCTTTGTGTTTAAGTCTCAAGGATATCCCTCTGTCACCATGGAGAGGAAGCATGAAGAGCTTCTCTCAAATCAGAGTCAAACAGAGCCCCCACAGTCAAACTCTAAGTTTGGTGTTGGGAGGCCACAACCAAACTCTAAGTTTGGTGTTGAACCCCCACATTCAAACTCTAAGTTTGGTGTTGGGAGGTTCCAACATTGCTCTGAGAAAATGTGAGGCTCCATGAGAGCCCTCTGTCAAGCTACTAACATTAAAGAAGCGCTTGTTGGGAGGCAACCCAATGTTATATTTTATCTATTTTCTTTTGTTATTTTATGTTTTTTGTAGGTTGATGATCATAAGAAGTCACAAAATCAATTGAAAAAGCAAAAACAGAATGAAAAACAGGAAGAAAAATAGCACACCCTGGAAGAAGAACCTACTGGCGTTTAAACGCCAGTAAGGCTAGCAGGTGGGCGTTTAACGCCCAGTCTGGCACCATTCTGGGCGTTTAACGCCAGAAAGGGGCACCAGACTAGCGTTAAACGCCAGAAAAGGGCAAGAACCTGGCGTTAAACGCCAGAAATGGGCACCAGCCCGGCGTTTAACGCCAGAATTGGCTCAAAACGTGTTTTTGCATGCCATTTGGTGCAGGGGTGACTTTTCCTTGACACCTCAGGATCTGTGGACCCCACAGGATCCCCACCAACCCCACCACTCTCTCTCTTCTTCACCCATTCACCAATCACCTCAACACCTCTTCCCCAAAAACCCTTCACCTATCAAATCCCATCTTTCTCTTCACCACTCACATCCATCCTTCATAAAACCCCACCTACTTCACCCTTCAAATTCAAACCACTTTCCCTCCCAAATTCACCCATCCATGACCGAACCATGAGCCCCCCTCTCTTATATAAACCCTTCTTCACTCCTTCATTTTTACACAACCTAAACACCACTTCTCCCCCTCTTTAGCTGAACACAAAGCCATTCCCTTCTTCCTCATTTCTTCTTCTTCTACTCTCTTCTTTCTTCTTTTGCTCGAGGACGAGCAAACCTTTTAAGTTTGGTGTGGTAAAAGCATTGCTTTTTGTTTTTCCATAACCATTTATGGCATCCAAGGCCGGAGAAACCTCTAGAAAGAGGAAAGGGAAGGCAAAAGCTTCCACCTCCGAGTCATGGGAGATGGAGAGATTCATCTCAAGGGTGCATCAAGACCACTTCTATGAAGTTGTGGCCATGAAGAAGGTGATCCATGAGGTCCCTTTCAAACTCAAAAAGGGTCAACTTTGATCAAAGGTTGGACCAAGTCCTCACAGACATTTGTGAAGAGGGCGCTCAATAGAAGAGAGATTCAAGAGGAAAGCCGGTTCAACTGAAAAGGCATGACCTCAAGCCCATCACTAAGAAAAGGATGGAGCAAACAAGAGACCCCACTCATCATGAAATCCCTGAGATGCCTCAAGGGATGCACTTTCCTCCACAAAACTATTGGGAGCAACTAAATACCTCCCTAGGAGAATTGAGTTCCAACATGGGACAACTAAGGGTGGAGCACCAAGAACATTCCATCCTCCTCCATGAAATTAGAGAAGATCAAAGAATCATGAGAGAGGAGCAACAAAGACAAGGAAGAGACATTGAGGAGCTCAAGCACTCCATAAGACCTTCAAGAGGAAGAACAAGCCGCCATCACTAAGCTGGACCCGTTCTTTAATCTCCTTGTTCTTTATTTTTCTTGTTTTTCGAAAATTTATGCTTTATGTTTATCTATGTTTGTGTCTTATGATCATTAGTATCTTAGTGTCTATGCCTTAAAGTTATGAATGTCCTATGAATCCATCACCTTTCTTAAATAAACAATGTTCTTAATTGAAAAAGATAAGAATTGCATGAATTTTGAATTTTATAACAGTTTAATTATTTTGATGTGGTGGCAATACTTTTGTTATCTGAATGTATGCTTAAACAGTGCATATGTCTTTTGAATTTGTGGTTCATGAATGTTGGCTCTTGAAAGAATGATGAAAAAGGAGACATGTTACTGAAGATCTGAAAAATCATAAAAATGATTCTTGAAGCAAGAAAAAGCAGTGAACACAAAAAAAAAGAGAGAAGCAAGCGAAAAACGAAAAAAAAAAAACGAAAAAGAAAGAAAAAGAAAGAAATAAAGTTGTGATCCAAGGCAATAAGAGTGTGCTTAAGAACCCTGGACACCTCTAGTTGGGGACTCTAGCAAAGCTGAGTCACAATCTGAAAAGGTTCACCCAATTATGTGTCTGTGGCATGTATGTATCCGGTGGTAATACTGGAAGACAGAGTGCTTTGGGCCACGGCCAAGACTCATAAAGTAGCTGTGTTCAAGAATCATCATACTTAACTAGGAGAATCAATAACACTATCTGGATTCTGAGTTCCTAAAGAAGCCAATCATTCTGAATTTCAAAGGATAGAGTGAGATGCCAAAACTGTTCAGAGGCAAAAAGCTAAAAGCCCCGCTCATCTAATTAATTATGATCTTCATAGATGTTTTTGGAATTCATTGCATATTCTCTTCTTTTTATCTTATTTGATTTTCAGTTGCTTGGGGACAAGCAACAATTTAAGTTTGGTGTTGTGATGAGCGGATAATTTGTACGCTTTTTGGCATTGTTTTTAGTATATTTTTAGTAGTTTGAGTTGAGTTTTTAGTATGTTTTTCTGTGATTTCAGGTATTTTCTGGCTGAAATTGAGGGACCTGAGCAAAAATCTGATTCAGAGACTGAAAAGGACTGCAGATGCTGTTGGATTCTGACCTCCCTGCACTCAAAGTGGATTTTCTGGAGCTACAGAAGCCCAATTGGCGCGCTCTCAACGGCGTTGGAAAGTAGACATCCTGGGCTTTCCAGCAATATATGATAGTCCATACTTTGCCCAAGATTTGATGGCCCAAACTGGCGTTCAAAGTCACCTACAGGAATTCCAGCGTTAAACGCCGGAACTGGCACCTAAATGGGAGTTAAACGCCCAAACTGGCATAAAAGCTGGCGTTTAACTCCAAGAAGAGTCTCTGCACGAAAAATGCTTCATTGCTCAGCCCAAGCACACACCAAGTGGGCCCGGAAGTGGATTTTTATGTCATTTACTCATCTATGTACACCCTAGGCTACTAGTTTCCTATAAGTAGGACCTTTCACTATTGTATTTTCATCTTCTGATCTTTGGAACCTTTTTCTTTAGATCTTTTGATCACTTTGGGAGGCTGGCCATTCGGCCATGCCTAGACCTTGTTCTTATGTATTTTCAACGGTGGAGTTTCTACACACCATAGATTAAGGTGTGGAGCTCTGCTGTACCTCGAGTATTAATGCAATTACTATTGTTCTTCTATTCAATTCCGCTTGTTCTTTGTCCAAGATATCACTTGTTCTTCAACTTGATGAATGTGATGATCCGTGACACTCATCATCATTCTCACCTATGAACGTGTGACTGACAACCACCTCCGTTCTACCTTAGATTGGGTGAATATCTCTTGGATTCCTGATACACGATGCATGGTTGATCGCCTGACAACCGAGTGCTCACCTGGCAAACGAGCCAGCCATTCCGTGTGATCAGAGTCTTCGTGGTATAGGCAAGAACTGATGGCGGCATTCAAGAGAATCCGGAAGGTCTAACCTTGTCTGTGGTATTCTGAGTAGGATTCAATGATTGAATGACTGTGACGTGCTTCAAACTCCTAGCAGGCGGGGCGTTAGTGAAAGACGCAAAAGAATCAATGGATTCTATTCCAGCCTGACCGAGAACCGACAGATGATTAGCCATGCTGTGACAGAGCATAGGAACGTTTTCACTGAGAGGATGGGAGGTAGCCACTGACAACGGTGAAACCCTTGCATAAGCTTGCCATGGAAAGGAGTAAGAAGGATTGGATGAAGACAGTAAGAAAGCAGAGAGACGGAAGGGAAAGCATCTTCATACGCTTATCTGAAGCTCTCACCAATGATATACATAAGTACCTCTATCTTTATCTTTATGTTTATTCATATATCATCTATGCCCATTTGAGTCTGCCTGACTAAGATTTACAAGGTGACCATAGCTTGCTTCATACCAACAATCTCCGTGGGATCGACCCTTACTCGCATAAGGTTTATTACTTGGACGACCCAGTGCACTTGCTGGTTAGTTGTGCGAAGTTGTAGTGATCACGATTTCGTTCACCAGTCACAAATCCTCAAGAAGGTAGATAAATGTTGATTCGGGTCCTCCAATGGCCCTCCTCCAAAAGAGCAGTTGTTTTGGACCAATGTGATGAGTTGTGGCTTTAGTTCAAAGTTGTTTGCATTGACATTAGGGGTAAGAATGCTACTCCCACAATGTCTAGCATTTGCAAATGTGTAGGAAGCCAGTACTCTTCTTTGTTGTGGGTTATTGTTGGTCCCTCCTTCTGGTTGATTGGGATTTGATGGATCTCCTTCCATTTCTTGGAATTCCTCCTCAGATTCTTCCTCTCCAATAACGTTCTTCCCTCTTTCAGCTCTTCTTATTCTTCGAAGAGTTCTTTGGTCAAGTTTAGAGAGAATAGGGGAAGCTCTTCCTGTACCTGACATATAAACACACAATGAGAGACACACAGATCCGGAAAACCAGTGAAACTTCAATCTCTTGCTAGAATGAAGTTTTAGTTAGTTTAAGCAAAAATTCAAACAGTTAGTGTGTTAGTTAAAAATAAAGAAAAAGTGGTTGATCTAGACCTCCACTTCACTTAATCATTGTCAATCTATTTCAATCCCCGGCAACGGCGCCAAAACCTTGATGTGTGGAAAACGATCCAACACAAAACTCACCGGCAAGTATACCGGGTCGCATCAAGTAATAAAACTCACGGGAGTGATGTCGATCCCACAAGGATTGAAGGATTGAGCAATTTTAGTTTAGTGGTTGATTTAGTCAAGCGAATCAAGTTTTGGTTGAGTGATTTTGTATCCAACAGTAAGTAAATGACAGAAAATGTAAAGGGGGAGAGAAGAATTGCAGAAATTAAAGAGAACTGAAAGTAAAAGAGCTGAATCTTAAAGAACAAGAAATTAAATGACTGAAACTTAAAGTGCAAGAAATGTAAATTGCAGTAACTTAAAGTGCAAGAAATATAAATTGCTTGAATGAAAAAGGGATTTGAGGACTGGGATTTCAGAATTCAAGCAAGGGAAATTAAATTGCAACAATTATCAAAGCAAGAGATGATTTGAGTTCTGTTAGATCTCAAACAGAAAAGGAAATTAAAGTGCAGCAGGGGTTCACAGAAGAACCAAAAGGAAAATGGGATCTCAGGACTCCAGAGACTAGATAGCAAAGTCTAGATCTCAATTGCCTTCCCAGATCCAAATTCACAAGGCAATTAACAAGAAATTAAAGATGAAGCAGTAAAGGAAATTGAATTCAACTTAATTATGCAGAAGAGAAATCAAAGAGATCTTAAATGGAGATTGAGACAGAAATTCTTCAATTCTTCACACCCAAGACTCAAACAAGAAAAGTAAAAAGTGCTCAAGCAAGAACAAGGAAGAAGAGAGATCAATTCTCCTTCCCAATTCTCTAAAATCTCAGTTCAAAGCTCTCAGAGAAAATGAAATTTCAAAAGGTGAGAATTCAAAAATCAAAAGAAAGGTCTCAATCCAAAAGTAAAAAGAAAGGTCCTAATTACATCAAACTATCTCCTATTTATACACTTTCTATTCTTGGATTTTGGAATTTGGATGGGATTTTGATTTGGTGAAGAAATGAATTTAATTGGATTTTTATTCCAATTTCAGCCCATGAGAAAGTAGCTCCCAGGAGGCTGCCCTGCCCTTGTGGAGGGCAGAGCAGGAAATGGTGCATGTGGCCTCGTGCGTGCGTGTTGGTGCGTGTGATGCATCAGAATGCTGCCCTGCCCTTATGGAGGGCAGGGCAGAGTTTTCTTGGTGCGCCAGATTCTGCCTGTTCGCGCTGCTGCTGGCCGAGACTCCCTTGGTGCGCGTCAATTTGTGCACTGGCTATGCATCAAGAAATGTTGCCCTGCCCTTGTGGAGGGCAGGGCAGTGTGCGTCATGGTGCGTTTAAAATATTTCACGTGCCAAGTCTTGGACATCATCAGGGTAGCGCTCAAGTGGTGCAGCTTCCTTGCTTTCTTAGTGAAGCCTTCGTGTTCGAGACTGGCTGGGAGCATTTTGGCCAATTTTTGGCTTATTTTCCTTTGTGAGTAGCGCTCCCCCACTCCCCCTTGCTCATGAGTTCGAACCTTGTGGCAAGCATTGGTAAGCTTTTTCCTTGAATTTATTTCTTTGATAAGCCCGATATTGCTCTTGAAGAGGGCAGGGCAAAATTTCTTTGGAAGCTTGGTTCACTATGCTGCTCTCCTGGAGGGCAGTGCGCCCTTGTGGAGGGCAGTGTTTGCTTCCTCCTTCTATGTTGCACCACACTTCTCCTCCCATGGTCACACTTCTTAAGCCACGTTTTTCTTCTTTTCTTCCTTTCTTCACCTACAAGAAACCAAAACAACCAATCAAAGTATCTCTAAACTCATAAGGTTTATAAATCATTAAAAATCAATTAATTTTAGCTCAAACCTCATGATTTAGCATCAATTTAATGGTGGTTGTTTGATTTAAAGAAGTTATGCATTTTCATTCCAAATTACTTACTTAGGATGCAAGAAAGTGCATAAAAACTAGTGAAACAAGTGAAATTAGCTTAAAAAAATGGGTATATGATGGCTTGCCATCACTGATCCTTTTGCGTCTATCACCACGCCCAGCATTCATGAGTTTGAAGCTCGTCACAGACATCCCCTCCTAGATCTTACTCAGAATATCACAGACAAGGTTTAGACTTTTTGGATCTTAGGAATGATGCCAATTGGTTCTAGCTTATACCACGAAGACTCTGGACTTACGGATTGAATGCTCTGTTGTCAGGAGAGGCAGTCAAACTCGTGAGCCAGAAATCCAAGAGATGAACGTCCAATCTAAGGTAGAACGGAAGTGGTTGTCAGACACGCGTTCATAGGTTGAGAATGGTGATGATTGTCATGGATCATCACATTCATTATGTTGAAGTGCGAACGAATAGCTTAGAATAGAGACTAGCGAGATTGAATAGAGAACAGAAATACTTGCATTAATTCATCGAGACGCTGCAGAGTTCCTCACCCCCAACCATGGGATTTAGAGACTCATGCCATCAAGGATACAAGTTTAGATGTAAAAATGTCATGAGATACAAAATAAATCTCTAAAAGTAGTTTATACACTCAAGTAGTAACCTAGGTTTACAGAAGATGAGTAAACTAAGATAGATAGTGCAGAAATCCACATCTAGGGCCCACTTGGTGTGTGCTGGGGCTGAGCATTGAAGCTTTCACGTGCATAGGCCATTCTTGGAGTTAAACGCCAGTTTGTAACCTGTTTCTGGCGTTTAACTCTGCTTTGCAACCTGTTTCTGGCGGTTGACGCCAGAATAGGGCAGAAAGCTGGCGTTAAACGCCAATTTGTGTCGTCTAAACTTGGGCAAAGTATGGACTATTATATATTGATGGAAAGCCCTGGATGTCTACTTTCCAAAGAAATTAAGAGTGCGCCATTTGGGTTTCTGTAGCTCCAAAAATTCCACTTCGAGTACAGGAAGGTCAGAATCCAACAGCATCAGCAGTCCTCTATCAGCCTCTGAATAAGATTTTTGCTCAGGTCCCTCAATTTCAGCCAGAAAATACCTGAAATCATAGAAAAATACACAAACTCGTAGAAAAGTCCAGAAATGTGATTTTTGCATAAAAACTAATAAAAATATACTAAAAAGTAGCTAGATCCTACTAAAAACTATATTAAAACACCCCCAAAAAGCGTATAAAATATCCGCTCATCATAATACCTGATGCCAGGGCATTTTGGCCGGTTTCACTGACCTTTCTTTACTGTTTTTAGGGTAGTTTCATGCATTTTCTTAAGAAATAAGCTAGTTTTGGGTAAATATTCTCTTACATCTTGTTTCAAGCATACATGGTGCACTTTACATGATTTCATGAGAATTTTGCATGAAGTGTATGACAAATTGGATGATGCATGTCTCATGACTTGGACTAGAACTTTGATGCACTTTGCTGCTTGATTTAAAGACAAAGGAAGCAAAGAAGAACCATGTTAGCAGTCACGTTAGTCTAACTAACGTGACCTCTAACGTGGAATGGGAGCTAGCTTGCAAAGTTAGTGAGAAAGGTAATCACCAATAACGCCCTCGAAGCCATCATAGCCCACGTTAAGAGTCACGTTAACTAAGTTAACGTGAACTCTAACGTGGAAGAAGATAATAAGGCCAACGTTAGTGACACTTTCCTTTGTCACTAACGTTGGACCAAGCTCATAATTGGCCACGTTAGTTGCCACGTTAACTTAGTTAACGTGGACTCTAATGTTAAGAAACAAAAGAGAAACCAACGTTAGTGACATTCACCTTTGTCACTAACGTTGACCAAGCCTCCATAAGCCACGTTAACTCCCACGTTAACTTAGTTAACGTGGAAGCTAACGTGGAGAGAGCAATTGATCGCCATCGTTAGTGACACTTACCTTTGTCACTAACGTTTGGGTGAACCACCAAGAGCCACCATGAGCAACGTTAACTCCCACGTTAACTTTGTTAACGTGGAAGCTAACGTGGATAAAGAGATGATGAGCCAACGTTAGTGACACTCACCTTTGTCACTAACGTTGGAGATGGCTAACATAACTACGTTAGAAGCCACGTTAACTTAGTTAACATGGACTCTAACGTGGGAAGTAGGGGCACATTGAAACATTAGTGACAAAGGTAAGTGTCACTAACGTTCTCGAAGAATTGGCATTACTACGTTAGAAGCCACGTTAACCTAGTTAACGTGGACTCTAACGTAAGGAGAAGGGGTGACTCACCACGTTATTGGGAAAGGTAAGTCCCAATAACGTATGCGAAGGACCAAGAGGCAACGTTAGTGGTCACGTTAGTGCCACTAACGTTGAAGTCAACGTGATCATATTTGGGTTAGGAACGTTAGTGAAAAAGGTGATGGTCACTAACGTTCTCGAACCCATACTTTCACTTAACGTTGACACCACTAACGTCCTAAGCCAAAGTCCCTGCCTACTTCACCTTTTCTCTCTGCAAGCAAAGCTAAGCCCAATAAAGAGGATAACTGCTTCAAAATCAAGATTAAAAAAGCCCACACCCAAGATTTGAAGAGCCAACTAGAAGATCAGAGAGTAGTATATATAAGAGTTACTTTGAATTAGATAAGGGCTTTTTTTCTTTGGGGGAAAAACTTGAGGAGCTTTGGGAAGAGAACTACTCTCTGTATTTTTACTTTCTCTGTAACTTCTAGTTTTACTTTCATGATGTATTCTCCATCTTTGTTTTCAATTTCCAGAGCTATGAACAACTAAACCCACTTCATTGGGTTAGGGAGCTCTGCTGCAATTTGATGGATCAATATTAGTTTTCATTCTTCTTCTTCTATCTTTTCTCTTGATTTTACTAAAAAGCTTTCAATCTTCATCCAATTGGGTAGTTATCTTGGAAAAGAAACTATTCATACTTGGATCTCTTCGGAACCTTGGAAGAGGAATGAAGAGATCATGCTAGAAATGCTTTATCACGCTGGATCAAATTGGGTTATGATGGATATGTGACTATAATCCTATCAATACTTGATTTGGGAATGCATGTGGTATAATCAGTGACCATACTTCATCTCTTCTCATGAGCAATTGACCAAGGAATTGGCTATTGATCAAGATTTCAGAGATTGGATTACCAAGGAATTGGAATTCGATCACTTAAGATTGCCAAGGAGATCAATGAATGCATTGATTGAGGAAGAGATGAAAATGAATGTGATATGGAGAATGCAACATCTCCTAAGCCCAATGAACTCCCCATTTCTGATCTTACCCATTCTCTTTAATTTCTGCCATTTACTTTTATGAGCATTTCCTCATTCCCATTTAAGATTCTGCAATTTATTTTCTGCCATTTACATTCAGCTCTTTATTTCTAGCATTTACTTTTTCTGTTATTTACTTTTCCGCAATTTAATTTTTTGCAAGTCTCAAATCAAATTCTGGTTCGCTCAACTAGAACATTCCTCTAATTAAAGTTGTTTGATCAATCAATCTCTGTGGGATTCGACCTCACTCTATAGTGAGTTTTTACTTGACGATAATTCGGTACACTTGCCGAAGGAAATTTGTTGAGAGACAAGTTTTCGTGCATCAAGTTTATGGCGCCGTTGCCGGGGATTGATTTTGTATCAACAATGATTAAGTTGGAGGATAACTAGATTGAGCATTTTTAATTTTGCTGATTTATATTTCTGTTTGAGCAATTTACTTTCAGTTTGAGTTGTTTTTCTTCCTCATCCCCTATACCCTCTCTATTTTCTTTTTTCTTTTTTTTAGTTGATCATAACTCAGCCCACTAACTGTTTGATATATTGCATCACTCACACTAACAGTATTTTTTTACAAGAATAGTTTCTGCATTTATTTCCTTGCTTGTGCCTTGTTGATTGTATGACAGGGAGAAGAAGCGGGGCTTCAACTTCCTTTAATTCTGAACCTGAGAGGACCTTCCTTAGATTAAGGAGGGAAGCAAGAGGAAAAAGAGTAGTAGGTGCTGAAGAAGAGGAAGAGTACTTCGAACCCAACATGGAAGAGAATTTGGAGAACAATCATGAAGAAGAAGCTCATAATCATGCCAGAGAAGACCATGCAAACCGGACTGGGCATGAAAGGAGGGTCTTAGGATCCTATATCAATCCTAATCCGAGAAACTGTGGGAGCAGCATTCAGAAACCCACCATACATGCCAACAATTTCGAGCTAAAACATCATCTCATTACTTTGGTGCAAAATAATTGCTCATTTGGAGGAGGTGCTCAAGAAGACCATAACCAACACTTGACCACCTTCTTGAGGATTTGTGACATGGTGAAGTCCAATGGAGTCCACCCCGATGTCTACAGGTTGCTTTTGTTCCCCTTTTCACTCAGGGACAAGGCATCAAAGTGGCTTGAATCCTTTCCAAAGGAGGGCTTGACGAATTGGGAGGAGGTAGTGAACAAGTTTTTGGCAAGGTTTTACCCTCTTCAAAGGATCAATAGGCTGAGAACTGAAGTGCAGACGTTCAGACAGCAAGATGGGGAGACACTTTATGAAGCTTGGGAAAGGTTCAAAGACCTAACAAGGAGATGCCCACCAGAGATGTTTAATGAGTGGGTCCAACTTCACATCTTCTATGAAGGTCTTTCCTATGAGTCAAAGAAGGCTGTGGATCATTCATCAGGAGGATCTTTAAACAAGAAGAAAACCATTGAAGAAGCCATAGATGTAATTGAAACAGTTGCTGAGAATGACTACTTCTATGCCTCTGAAAGAAGTAACACTAAAGGAGTAATGGAGCTGAACCACATGGATGCACTGTTAGCCCAAAACAAGATGATCACCAAACAGCTAGCAGATCTTACCAAAAAGGTGGAAGAGAACCATGTTGCGGCAGCCATCACCTCATCACCAACTCAAGAAGGAGTAAACGTAGGAGAAGAAGGTGACTGGAAGCAAGCCAATTATGTGGGAAACTCACCTAGACAAGTCCATGATCTATACTCCAAAACTTACAACTCTGGATGGAGAAATCACCCCAACTTTGGATGGGGAAATCAACAAGACCAGGGCCAAGATCAAAGACGTCCAAATCCCAGCAACATAGCTCACCAACATACCACACCTAGACCATATCAACACTCACATAACAACTTCTCTCAACACCTATACCAAGGCCAACCTAACCACTCTCATCCCTCCAATCTCAACTCACCATCACCTTCTGATGACAGATTCTCAAGGATTGAGAACTTACAGGAGGACATATGCAAAGAGATCCAAGACAGTAAAGCATTCTGAGAAGAAGTGCAGTCAAATATGCAGAATCAAGATGCTGCCATCAAGAAACTTGAAACACAAATTGGGTACCTATTCAAGCAGATTCCCAGCCACAACCTTTGCAGTGATACTAACTCAAACCAAAGGGAGGAGTGTCAAGCTATCACCCTCAGGAGTGGGAAGGAACTAAAGGAATCCTCCCAGAAACCATAAGAAGAGGGCTCAAATGAAAAAGAAGCAAAGCAAGATGGAGCTCAAGCTTCCATTGCAAGTTCGCAAAAAGAAGAAGGAATGCTGAAGCTAGACATCCCAAGAGTCCCATACCCTCAGCAGTTGAGGAAGAAGGGGGATGACAACCAATTCTTGAGATTTTTGGAAATCTTCAAGAAACTACAAATCAACATACCTTTTGCTGAAGCAATAGAACAAATGCCACTCTACGCCAAGTTTTTAAAGGAGCTAATGACTAAGAAGAGAAGCTGGAAGAACAACGAGACTGTGATACTAACCGAAGAATGTAGTGCTATCATTCAGCATAAGCTGCCCCAGAAATTGAAAGATCCTGGGAGATTCCAGATCCCTTGTATTATAGGGAAAATCACAGTAGAGAAGGCTTTATGTGACTTAGGAGCTAGCATCAACTTGATGTCAGTAGCTATGATGAGGAAGATGAAGATTGAGGAGGCTAAACTAACAAAAATGGCCTTACAACTGGCAGACCGATCGTTCAAGTTCCCTCATGGCGTAGTAGAAGATTTACTGGTGAAAGTGGGATATTTCATATTCCTGGCAGACTTTGTAGTGCTGGATATGCAAGAGGAAGCCAAGGCCTCCATCATCTTGGGAAGGCCGTTCTTAGCCACTGCTGGAGATGTCATTGATGTCCAAAAGGGTGATCTCACCCTGAGATTACACAATGAAAAGATGACAATCAATGTGTTCAAGGCCATGAGTTACCCACCAGAACAATTGGGGGAATGTATGAGGTTGGACTCACTTAAAGAGGAAGTGCAAGAGAGTTTTGAAGAGGAAGAACCTGAAGAGTTAACAGAGGAGGAGTCAACATCTAGTGAAGAGGTTGCAACAACAGAGATTCGCATACAAGGTGCACAAAAGGAAGAGAATGAAAAGATAGAGGCACCCAAACTTGAACTCAAAGCACTGCCACCCACTCTCAAATATGCATACTTAGGAAAGAATGAAAGTTACCCAGTAATCATAAACTCATCCCTCAGCCAAGATCAAGAGGATGAACTACTCCAAGTATTGCAAAAGCATAAGGATGCCATTGGATGGACCCTCGCTGACCTGAAGGGAATCAGTTCAGGCATATGCATGCACAAGATACTGTTGGAAGATGATGCCAAACCATCCATTCAATCCCAAAGGAGGCTTAACCCAATCATGAAGGAAGTGGTACAGAAAGAAGTTATGAAATTATGGAAGGGAGGAATAATCTACCCGATCTCAGACAGCCCCTGGGTCAGCCCCGTGCATGTCGTGCCCAAAAAAGGAAGAATCACTGTAGTCCCCAATGAGAAGAACGAACTAATTCCTACCAGGACCGTCACAGGATGGAGGATGTGCATAGACTACCGAAAACTCAATGAGGCTACACGAAAGGATCATTTCCCCCTCCCATTTATGGATCAGATGTTGGAAAGACTCGCAGGACACGCATATTATTATTTTCTTGACGGCTATTCAGGATACAACCAAATAGTGGTTGATCCCAGAGACCAAGAGAAAACCTCATTTACTTGCCCATATGGAGTATTTGCTTACCGGCACATGCCATTTGGGCTATGTAATGCATCTGCGACTTTCCAACGTTGCATGCTTTCTATCTTCTCAGATATGATAGAGAAATTCATTGAAGTTTTTATGGATGATTTCTCGGTATTCGGAGATTCCTTTACTAGCTGCCTGAATGACCTAGCCTTGGTATTGAAAAGGTGCCAAGAGACCAATCTGGTCTTGAACTGGGAGAAATGTCACTTTATGGTGACAGGAGGAATAGTCCTTGGCCATAAAGTTTCTAACCAAGGCATTGAGGTGGACAAGGCTAAGGTTGAACTTATTGAAAAACTTCCTCCACCTAGTGATGTCAAGAGAATTAGAAGTTTTTTAGGACATGCTGGCTTTTACAGAAGGTTTATTAAAGATTTTTCAAGGATAGCCAAGCCCTTGAGCAATCTCCTTGTATCCGACACACCATTTATCTTTGATGAAACATGCAGGCTAGCATTCGAGAATTTAAAAAAAAAAGATTGTCCTCTGCTCCTATCATTTCTCCACCTGATTGGAACTTACCCTTTGAATTGATGTGTGATGCATCTGATTTTGTAGTTGGAGCAGTGTTAGGGAAAAGGAAAGATAACTTAGTCCATGTGATATACTATGCTAGCAAAGTCTTCAATGATGCTCAAAGAAACTATACCACTACTGAAAACGAGTTGCTAGCAATAGTTTTTGCATGTGACAAGTTCAGATCATACCTCATTGGTGCAAAAGTAATTGTTTTCATAGATCACACAACACTTAAATATTTGTTTGCCAAGCAAGAATCAAAACCAAGACTAATAAGATGGATCTTATTGTTGCAGGAATTCAATATTGAAATCAGAGATAAGAAAGGAGTGGAGAACAAGGTAGCAGATCACCTATCCAGAATCCGTCATGAGGAAGGTGGAACACATGATACAAGTGTGAACAAGCTCTTCCCTGATGAGCAATTGATGACAATTCACAAAGCACCATGGTTTGCAGACATTGCCAACTTCAAGGCAACCGGGGCCCTACCGCCAGGGATCAATAAACATCAAAAAAGAAAGCTCATAAATGATGCAAAATATTTTGTCTGGGATGAGCCATATCTCTTCAAGAAGTGTTCAGATGGAATCCTTAGAAGATGTGTCTCGGAAGAAGAAGGACGAGAGGTTCTATGGAATTGCCACAGCTCATGCTATGGAGGCCATTTTGGAGGGGACAGAACTGCAGCAAAGGTGTTACAAAGTGGATTCTTTTGGCCCACCATTTTCATGGATGCCAAAGAACTAGTAAAGAGCTGCAATGAATGCTAAAGATCTGGAAACTTGCCCAAAAGAAATGAGATGCCACAAAATTTCATCTTGGAACTGGAACTGTTTGATGTATGGGGAATCGATTTCATAGGACCATTCCCAACCTCATATTCAAACAAATACATCTTGGTAGCAGTGGATTACTTTTCCAAGTGGGTAGAAGCTATTGCCACTCCAACAAATGATAACAAGATAGCCATGAACTTCCTCAGGAAGAACATCTTTAGCCGTTTTGGAGTCCCCCGAGCACTCATCAGTGATGGAGGTAGTCATTTTTGTAACAGACCACTAGAAGCTCTCCTCCTACGATATGAGGTAAAACATAAGGTTGCCAGAAAGTCTTTATCACTAGGCATTTTTCTAAATGCCCAGGATGCTGTAGTTCTGGCGTTAAACGCCCAGAAGAAGTTGCTTGTTTTGGGCGTTTAACGCCCCGCCAGGTACCCTGGCTGGCATTAAACGCCAGAAAGTGCCTTTTACTGGCGTTTTCATGCCAGTGAGCTTCTTTTCTCTGCTCTGAATCCTTCTGTAACTCTGTGAACTTCTGTAAATGAGAATTAGTTCTGATGATAACTTATTAAACTCCTATAATTATTATTTAAATAACAGATAAACTACAGTAATGGCTGGGTTGCCTCCCAGCAAGCACTTTTTTATTGTCTTTAACTGGACCTTACTGAGCTTTGATCTAGTCTCAGTTTCGAGCATTCTTGCTCAAAATTTCTTTCATGATAATGTTTGACTCTCTATCCATTAACAATGAACTTTTTGTCAGAATCAATATCCTGAAGCTCCACATATCCATATGGTGACACGCCTGTAATCACATATGGTCCTCTCCACCGGGATTTTAGTTTCCCAGGGAATAGCCTGATCTTAGAGTTAAATAGCAGAACCTTTTGTCCTGGCTCAAAGACTCTGGATGACAGGTTCTTATCATGCCATCTATTTGCTTTTTCCTTGTAAATTTTGGCATTTTCAAAAGCATTGAGTCTGAATTCCTCTAGTTCATTCATCTGGAGCAATCTTTTTTCTCCAACTAATATGGCATCAAGATTTGGGAATCTGGTTACCCAGTAGGCTTTATGCTCCAGTTCCACGAGCAGGTGACTGGTGCGCGAAATTGTGAACAATACTTTTTCACAACTCAAATAATCTCCGGTAATGCCTCCAAAAACTTGGTGGCTCAATACCATGGCATTACACAACTTCGCACAACTAACCAGCAAGTGCACTGGGTCGTCCAAGTAATAAACCTTACGTGAGTAAGGGTCGATCCCACGGAGATTGTTAGTATTGAAGCAAGCTATGGTCATCTTGTAAATCTTAGTCAGGCAAACTCAGATGTATATGGTGATGAACGAAAATAACATAAAAGATAAGGATAGAGATACTTATGTATATCATTGGTGTAAGAGCTTCAGACAAGTGTATGAAGATGCCTTCCCTTCCGTCTCTCTGCTTTCCTAATGCCTTCATCCAATCCTTTCTTACTCCTTTCCATGGCAAGCTCGTGTAAGGTTTCACTGTTGTCAGCAGCTACCTCCCATCCGCGCAGTGAAAGCTAATGCACACACTCTGTCACAGTGCTGCCAATCACCGGTTTGGTTCCCTCCCCTACCGGAATAGAATAACTCTTTTGCGTCTGTCACTAACGCCCAGTAGGTTACAGGTTTGAAGCACGTCACAGTCATTCAGTCATTGAATCCTACTCAGAATACCACAGACAAGGTTAGACCTTCCGGATTCTCTTGAATGCCGCCATCAGTTCTTGCCTATACCACGAAGATTCCGAAGAATCCAAGAGATATTCACTAAGCCTCAGATGCTTGTAGAACAAGAATGGTTGTCAGTCACCTTGTTCATGGTTGAGAATGATGATGGGCGTCAATCATCACCTTCATCATGTTGAAGAACAAGTGATATCTTGGTAAAAGAACAAGCGGAATTGAATGGAAGAACAATAGTAATTGCATTAATACTCGAGGTACAGCAGAGCTCCACACCTTAATCTATGGTGTGTAGAAACTCCACCGTTGAAAATACATAAGCATAAGGTCTAGGCATGGCCGAACGGCCAGCCTCCCAATGATCTAAGAACTAGATGTCCCAAGATGTAAAATACAATAGTAAAAGGTCCTACTTATAGAAACTAGTAGCCTAAGGTGTACAAAGATGAGTAAATGACATAAAAATCCACTTCCGGGCCCACTTGGTGTGTGCTTGGGCTGAGCAATGAAGCATTTTTCGTGTAGAGACTCTTCTTGGCGTTTAACTCCAGCTTTTATGCCAGTTTGGGCGTTTAACTCCCAGTTAGGTGCCAGTTCCGGCGTTTAACGCTGGGAATTCTGAGGGTGACTTTGAACGCCGGTTTGGGCCATCAAATCTTGGGCAAAGTATGGACTATTATATATTGCTGAAAAGCCCAGGATGTCTACTTTCCAATGCCGTTGAGAGCGCGCCAATTGGGCTTCTGTAGCTCCAGAAAATCCACTTCGAGTGCAGGGAGGTCAGAATCCAACAGCATCTGCAGTCCTTTTCAGTCTCTGAATCAGATTTTTGCTCAGAACCTTCAATTTCAGCCAGAAAATACCTGAAATCACAGAAAAACACACAAACTCATAGTAAATTCCAGAAAAGTGAATTTTAACTAAAAACTAATAAAAATACTAAAAACTAACTAGATCATATCAAAAACATACTAAAAACAATGCCAAAAAGTATACAAATCATCCGCTCATCAGTGACAGGCCTTCCCATACACAAGCTGGTATGAAGAGGTTCCTATAGGAGTCTTGAATGTTGTTCTATATGCCCATAGAGCATCATCTAAGTTCTTTGCCCAATCCTTTCTACAGACAATTACAGTCTGTTTCAGGATTCTTTTTAGTTCTCTATTAGAGACTTCAGCTTGCCCATTGGTCTGTGGATGATATGGAGTTGCCACCTTGTGGCTAATTCCATATCGGACCATGGTAGTATAAAGCTGTTTATTGCAGAAATGAGTGCCTCCATCACTGATCAGTGCTCTAGGGAAACCAAATCTACTAAAGATATGTTTCTGGAGGAACTTCAATACTGTCTTAGTATCGTTAGTGGGTATTGCAATTGCCTCCACCCATTTAGATACATAGTCGACTTCCACCAGAATGTAAGTGTTTGAGTATGATGGTGGGAAAGGATCCATGAAGTCAATACCCCATAAATCAAATAACTCAATCTCTAGGATCCCTTGTTAAGGCATGGCGTAACCATGAGGTAGATTACCAGCTCACTGGCAACTGTCACAGTTACGTACAAACTGTCGGGAGTCTCTATAGATTGTAGGCCAGTAAAAGCCACATTGGAGGACTTTGGTGGCTGTTCGCTCACCTCTGAAATGTCCTCCATATTGTGATCCATGGCAGTGCCATAGGATCTTTTGTGCCTCTTCTCTAGGCACGCACCTATGGATTAGTCCGTCTGCGCATCTTTTAAAGAGATATGGTTAATCCCACAAGCAGTACTTCGCATTAGAAAGCAGTTTTTTCTTTTGCTGCATGCTGAACTCCTTGGGAATGAATCTTGCAGCTATATAGTTTGCGATGTCTGCAAACCATGGCACCTCTTGAATGGCAAAGAGTTGCTCATCCGGAAATGTTTCAGAGATCTCAGTGAGGGGTAGAGACATCCCTTCTACTGGTTCTATCCGGGACAGGTGATCTGCTACTTGATTCTCTGTCTGTCTCTTATTTCTATATCAAACTCTTGCAGAAGCAACATCCATCTTATGAGCCTAGGTTTTGAATCCTGCTTTGTAAGTAGATATTTAAGAGCAGCATGGTCAGTGTACACAATCACTTTTGATCCTACCAAATAAGATCTGAACTTGTCAATGGCATAAACCACTACAAGCAATTCCTTTTATGTGGTTGTGTAATTTTTCTGCACGTCATTTAGAACACGGCTAGCATAGTAAATGACGTGTAGAAGCTTGTCATGCCTCTGTCCCAATACTGCACCAATAGCATGGTCACTGGCATCGCATATTAGTTCAAATGGTAGTGTTCAGTCCGGTGCAGAAATGACAGACGCTGTGACCAGCTTAGCCTTCAGAGTCTCAAAGGCCTGCAAACACTCTGTGTCAAAGATAATGGTGTATCAGCAGCTAGCAGGTTACTCAGAGGTTTAGTGATTTTTGAAAAATCCTTCATAAACCTCTTGTAGAATCCTGCATGTCCCAGAAAACTTCTAATTACCTTAACATTGGTGGGGGGTGGTAATTTTTTGATTACCTCCACTTCCGGGCCCACTTGGTGTGTGCTTGGGCTGAGCAATGAAGCATTTTTCGTGTAGAGACTCTTCTTGGCGTTTAACTCCAGCTTTTATGCCAGTTTGGGCATTTAACTCCCAGTTAGGTGCCAGTTCCGGCGTTTAACGCTGGGAATTCTGAGGGTGACTTTGAACGCCGGTTTGGGCCATCAAATCTTGGGCAAAGTATGGACTATTATATATTGCTGGAAAGCCCAGGATGTCTACTTTCCAATGCCGTTAAGAGCGCGCCAATTGGGCTTCTGTAGCTCCAGAAAATCCACTTCGAGTGCAGGGAGGTCAGAATCCAACAGCATCTGCAGTCCTTTTCAGTCTCTGAATCAGATTTTTGCTCAGAACCTTCAATTTCAGCCAGAAAATACCTGAAATCACAGAAAAACACACAAACTCATAGTAAAGTCCAGAAAAGTGAATTTTAACTAAAAACTAATAAAAATATACTAAAAACTAACTAGATCATATCAAAAACATACTAAAAACAATGCCAAAAAGTATACAAATCATCTGCTCATCACAACACCAAACTTAAATTGTTGCTTGTCCCCAAGCAACTGAAAATCAAATAAGATAAAAGGAAGAGAATATGCAATGAATTCCAAAAACATCTGTGAAGATCAGTATTAATTAGATGAGCGGGGCTTTTAACTTTTTGCCTCTGAACAGTTTTGGCATCTCAATCTATCCTTTGAAATTCAGAATGGTTGGCTTCTTTAGGAACTTAGAATCCAGATAGTGTTAATGATTCTCCTAGTAAAGTATGATGATTCTTGAACATAGCTATTTATTGAGTCTTGGCTGTGGCCCAAAGCACTCTGTCTTTCCAGTATTACCACCGGATACATACATGCCACAGACACATAATTGGGTGAACCTTTTTAGATTGTGACTTAGCTTTGCTAAAGTCCCCAATTAGAGGTGTCCAGGGTTCTTAAGCACACTCTTATTTGCCTTGGATCACAACTCTTATTTTTTTTTCGTTTTCTTTTTTTTTTTCGGTTTTTTTTTTTTTGAATAGCAATGCTTTTTCTTGCTTCAAGAATCATTTTATTGATTTTTCAGATCCTCAATAACATGTCTCCTTTTTCATCATTCTTTCAAGAGCCAACATTCATGAGCCACAAATTCAAGATACATATGCACTGTTTAAGCATACATTCAGAGAACAAAAATATTGCCACCACATCAAAATAATTAAACTATTATAAAATTCAAAATTCATGCAATTCTTCCTTTTTCAATTAAGCACATTTTTATTCAAGAAAGGTGATGGATTCATAGGACATTCATAACTTTAAGGCATAGACACTAAGACACTAATGATCACAAGACACAAGCATGGATAACATAAAGCATAAAAATCGAAAAACATGAGAATAGAGAACAAGGAAATCAAGGAATGGGTCCACCTCAGTGATGGCGGCTCTTCCTTGCTTTTGAAGGTCCTATGGAGTGCTTGAGCTCCTCAATGTCTCTTCCTTGCCTTTGTTGCTCCTCTCTCATGATTCTTTGTTCTTCTCTAATTTCATGGAGGAGAATGGAGTGTTCTTGGTGCTCCACCCTTAGTTGTCCCATATTGGAACTCAACTCTCCTAGGGAGGTGTTTAGTTGCCCCCAATAGTCTTGTGGAGGAAAATTCATCCCTTGAGGAATCTCAGGGATCTCATGATGAGTGGGATCTCTTGTGTACTCCATCCTTTTCTTAGTGATGGGCTTGTCCTCATCAATGGTGATGTCTCCCTCTATGTCAACTCCCACTGAATAACAGAGGTGACAAATGAGGTGAGGAAAGGCTAACCTTGCCAAGGTGGAGGTCTTGTCCGCCACCCTATAGAGTTCTTGGGCTATAACCTCATGAACCTCTATTTCTTCTCCAATCATGATGCTATGAATCATGATGGCCCGGTCTATGGTAACTTCGGACCGGTTGCTAGTGGGAATGATTGAGCGTTGTATGAACTCTAACCATCCTCTAGCCACGGGTTTGAGGTCATGCCTTCTCAATTGGACCGGCTTTCCTCTTGAATCTTGCTTCCATTGTGCGCCCTCTTCACATATGACTGTGAGGACTTGGTCCAACCTTTGATCAAAGTTGACCCTTCTAGTGTAAGGATGCTCATCTCCTTGCATCATAGGCAAGTTGAACGCCACCCTCACACGTTCCGGACTAAAATCCAAGTATTTCCCCCGAACCATAGTAAGATAATTCTTTGGATCCGGGTTCATACTTTGGTCATGGTTCTTGGTGATCCATGCATTGGCATAGAACTCTTGAACCATCAAGATTCTGACTTGTTGAATGGGGTTGGTAAGTACTTCCCAACCTCTTCTTCGGATCTCATGGCGGATCTCCGGATATTCACCCTTTTTGAGTGAAAAGGGGACTTCGGGGATCACCTTCTTCAAGGCCACAACTTCATAGAAGTGGTCTTGATGCACCCTTGAGAGGAATCTATCCATCTCCCATGACTCGGAGGTGGAAGCCTTTGCCTTCCCTTTCCTCTTTCTAGAGGTTTCTCCGGCCTTGGATGCCATAAATGGTTATGAAAAAGCAACGCTTTCACCACACCAAACTTAAAATGTTTGCTCGTCCTCGAGCAAAAGAAGAAAGAAGAGAGTAGAAGAAGAAGAAATGAGGAAGAGGGAGATGGTGGTGTATTCGGCCTAGAAGGGTAAGAAAGGGTGTTTAGGTTGTGTGAAAATGAAGGGTTGAAGAAGGGTATATATAGGAGAGAGGGGGTGAATGGTTCGGCCATGGAGGGTGGGTTTGGGAGGGAAAGTGGTTTGAATTTGAAGGGTGAGGTTGGTGGGGATTTATGAAGGATGGATGTGAATGGTGAAGAGAAAGATGGGATTTGATAGGTGAGGGGTTTTTGGGGAAGAAGTGTTGAGGTGATTGGTGAGTGGGGGAAGAAGAGAGAGAATGATGGTAGGGTCCTGTGGGGTCCACAGATCCTGTAGTGTCAAGGAAAAGGCATCCTTGCACCAAATGGCATCAAAATCCACGTTTTGAGCCTTTTCTGGCGTTAAACGCCGGGCTGGTGCCCATTCCTGGCGTTTAACGCCAGGTTTTTACCCTTTACTGGCGTTTAACGCCAGTCTGGTGCCCCTTTCTGGCGTTAAACGCCCAGAATGGTGCCAGACTGGGCGTTAAACGCCCAACAGCTAGCATTACTGGCGTTTGAACGCCAGCTTCTTCTTCTCCAGGGTGTGCTGTTTTTCTTCCTGTTTTTCATTTTGTTTTTGCTTTTTTCATTGTTTTTGTGACTTCTTATGATCATCAACCTACAAAAAAAAGATAAAATAACAAAAGAAAATAATTAATTATAAAGCATTGGGTTGCCTCCCAACAAGCGCTTCTTTACTGTCATTAGCTTGACAGAGGACTCTCATGGAGCCTCAGGGCTGTTCAGAACCGTGTTGGGACCTCCCAACACCAAACTTAGAGTTTGAATGTGGGGGTTCAACACCAAACTTAGAGTTTGGTTGTGGCCTCCCAACACCAAACTTAGAGTTTGACTGTGGGGGCTCTGCTTGGCTCTGTTTTGAGAGAAGCTCTTCATGCTTCTTCTCCATGATGATAGAGGGATGTCCTTGGGCCTTAAACACCAAGGATTCTTCATTCACTTGAATGATCAACTCTCCTCTATCAACATCAATCACAGCCTTTGCTGTGGCTAGGAAGGGTCTGCCAAGGATGATGGATTCATCCATGCACTTCCCAATCTCTAGGACTATGAAATCAGTAGGAATGTAATGGTCTTCAACCTTAACCAGAACATCCTCTACAAGTCCATAGGCTTGTTTTCTTGAGTTGTCTGCCATCTCTAGTGAGATTTTTGCAGCTTGCACCTCAAAGATCCCTAATTTCTCCATTACAGAGAGGGGCATGAGGTTTACACTTGACCCCAAGTCACACAAGGCCTTCTTGAAGGTCATGGTGCCTATGGTACAAGGTATAGAAAACTTCCCAGGATCTTGCCTCTTTTGAGGCAGTTTCTGCCTAGACAAGTCATTCAGTTCTTTGGTGAGCAAGGGTGGTTCATCCTCCCAAGTCTCATTTCCAAATAACTTGTCATTCAGTTTCATGAGTGCTCCAAGGTATTTAGCAACTTGTTCCTCAGTGACATACTCATCCTCTTCAGAGGAAGAATACTCATCAGAGCTCATGAAAGGCAGTAGTAAGTCCAAGGGAATCTCTATGGTCTCAGTTTGAGCCTCAGATTCCCAAGGTTCCTCATTGGGGAACTCATTGGAGGCCAGTGGACGTCCAGTGAGGCCTTCCTCAGTGGCGTTCACTGCCTCTTCTTCCTCCCAGAATTCGGCCATATTTATGGCTTTGCACTCTCCTTTTGGATTTTCTTCTGTATTACTTGGGAGAGTGCTAGGAGGGAGTTCAGTAACTTTCTTGCTCAGCTGACCCACTTGTCCTTCCAAATTTCTGATGGAGGACCCTGTTTCATTCATGAAACTTTGAGTGGTCTTTATTAGATCAGAGACCATTGTTGCTAAGTCAGAAGTATTCTGCTTAGAACTCTCTGTCTGTTGCTGAGAAGATGATGGAAAAGGCTTGCCATTGCTAAACCTGTTTCTTCCACCATTATTATTGAAACCTTGTTGAGGTCTCTCTTGATTCTTCCATGAGAGATTTGGGTGATTTCTCCATGAAGAATTATAGGTGTTTCCATAGGGTTCTCCTAGGTAATTCACCTCTTTCATTGAAGGGTTCTCAGGATTATAAGCTTCTTCTTCAGAGGAAGCATCCTTAGTACTGCTTGGTGCATTTTGCATTCCAGACAGACTTTGAGAAATCAAATTGACTTGTTGAGTCAATATTTTGTTCTGAGCCAATATGGCATTCAGAGTGTCAATCTCAAGAACTCCTTTCTTCTGACTAGTCCCATTGTTCACAGGATTCCTTTCAGAAGTGTACATGAATTGGTTATTTGCAACCATTTCAATCAATTCTTGAGCTTCTGCAGGCGTCTTCTTCAGATGAAGAGATCCTCCAGCAGAGCTATCCAAAGACATCTTGGATAGTTCAGAGAGACCATCATAGAAAATACCTATGATGCTCCATTCAGAAAGCATGTCTGAAGGACATCTTCTGATTAATTGTTTGTATCTTTCCCAAGCTTCATAGAGGGATTCTCCATCCTTCTGTCTGAAGGTTTGGACTTCCACTCTAAGCTTACTCCATCTTTGTGGTGGAAAGAACTTTGCCAAGAAGGCATTGACTAGCTTTTCCCAAGAGTCCAGGCTTTCTTTAGGTTGGGAGTCCAACCATATTCTAGCTCTGTCTCTCACAGCAAAAGGGAATAGCATCAGTCTATAGACCTCAGGGTTAACCCCATTAGTCTTGACTGTGTCACAGATTTGCAAGAACTCAGCTAAAAACTGATGAGGATCTTCCATTGGAAGTCCATGAAACTTGCAATTCTGTTGCATTAGAGAAACTAATTGAGGCTTAAGCTCAAAGTTGTTTGCTCCAATGGCAGGGATAGAGATGCTTCTCCCATAGAAATCAGGAGTAGGTGCAGTAAAGTCACCAAGCACCTTCCTTGCATTGTTGGCATTGTTGTTGTTTTCGGCGGCCATTTGTTCTTCTTCCTTGAAGAATTCGGTCAGGTGCTCTAAAGAGAGTTGTGTTTTGGCTTCTCTTAGCTTTCGCTTCAAGGTTCTCTCAGGTTCAGGATCAGCCTCAACAAGAATGCCTTTGTCTTTGCTCCTGCTCATAAGAAAGAGAAGGGAACAAGAAAATGTGGAATCCTCTATGTCACAGTATAGAGATTCCTTTAGGTGTCAGAGGAAAAGAAAAATAGAAGAAAGAAGAAGGAGAAGAAGAATTCGAACTTTAGTTAGATAAGGTTCGAATTGTGCATTCAGAAGGAGTGGTACTCCATAAATAGAAGGATGTGGGAAGGAGGGAAGAGAATTTTTGAAAATTCATTTAAAAGATTTTGAAAACATTTTGAAAATTTGATTGATAATTTTCGAAAATTAAAAGTGAAAAAGAAATCAAGTGATTTTTGAAAAAGATTTTGAAATTAGAAATTAAAAAGATTTGATTGAAAACTATTTTGAAAAAGATGTGGTTAAAAAGATTTAATTGAAAAGTTATGGTTTTAAAAAGATGTGATTGAGAAGATATGATGTGAAAACAATTTTAAAAGATATGATTTGAAAAAAAATTTGAAAAGATATGATTTTAAAAATTAATGACTTGCCTAACAAGAAAAGATATGATTCAAACATTAAACCTTTCTCAACAGAAAAGGTAACAATCTTGAAATTTTGAATCAAATCATTAATTGTTAGTAAGTATCTTTGAAAAAGGAAAGAAATTAATTTTGAAAACATTTGATTGAAAAGATATGATTTGAAAAAGATTTGATTTTGAAAAACTTTGAAAACTTGAAAAAAAATTGATTTTGAAAACAGAATCTTCCCCCTAGCACCATCCTGGCGTTAAACGCCCAGAATGGTATACATTCTGGCGTTTAACGCCCAAAATGCTACCTCTTTGGGCGTTAAACGCCCAACCAGGTACCCTGGCTGGCGTTTAAACGCCAGTCTGCCTTCTTCACTGGGCATTTTTGAATGCTCAGCTTTTTCTGTGTAATTCCTCTGCAGTATGTTCTGAATCTTCAATTCTTTGTATCATTGACTTGAAAAGACACAAATTAAAAATATTTTTGGATTTTTAATAATCAAAATGCGAAAGGAATCAATTAACAATGCATGCAAGACACCAAACTTAGCAGTTTGTATACTACTGACACTAACAATATGAGAATGCATATGAGACACACAAAATGCTTCAAGTCAATAGAATTCAAAGATTAGAACACAAAAATCATCAAGAATTACTTGAGGATCCTTAAGACACATGAATGAATGCATGCAATTGACACTAAACTTAAGATGAGACACTAAACTTATGCAAGAAACATCAAATATTTTTGGTCTTTTTATGATTTTGTAATTTTTTTGTGTTTTTCGAAAATTAAGTAGGAAAAGGTATCAAAATTCTTAATGAGAATTCCAGGAATCAGTGCAGTGCTAGTCTAGGATTCCGGTCCAGGAATTAGACATGGCTTCATAGCCAGCCAAGCTTTCAAAGAAAGCTTCGGTCCAAAACACTAGACATGGCCAGAGGCCAGCCAAATCTTAGCAGATCACTGCTCCAAGAGCAAAATTGATGAGAATCAACAAGCTCTTGTGGTGATAAGTTGAAACCTCGGTCCAATGAGATTAGACATGGCTTCTCAGCCAGCCAGATTTCAACAAATCATCATGAAACTCTAGAATTCATCTTCAAGAATTTCGAAAAAAATAATACCTAATCTAAGCAACAAGATGAACCGTCAGTTGTCCAGCCTAAACAATCCCGGGCAATAACACCAAAAACTTGATGTTGTTGCCGGATCTTGGCACTGATGTTACCAAAAGCTTGCTCAAAACTTGAACAATCCCCGGCAACGGCGCCAAAAACTTGGTGCGCGAAATTGTGAACAATACTTTTTCACAACTCAAATAATCCCCGGTAATGGCTCCAAAAACTTGGTGGCTCAATACCATGGCATTACACAACTTCGCACAACTAACCAGCAAGTGCACTGGGTCGTCCAAGTAATAAACCTTACGTGAGTAAGGGTCGATCCCACGGAGATTGTTAGTATTGAAGCAAGCTATGGTCATCTTGTAAATCTTAGTCAGGCAAACTCAGATGTATATGGTGATGAACGAAAATAACATAAAAGATAAGGATAGAGATACTTATGTATATCATTGGTGTAAGAGCTTCAGACAAGTGTATGAAGATGCCTTCCCTTCCGTCTCTCTGCTTTCCTAATGCCTTCATCCAATCCTTTCTTACTCCTTTCCATGGCAAGCTCGTGTAAGGTTTCACTGTTGTCAGCAGCTACCTCCCATCCGCGCAGTGAAAGCTAATGCACACACTCTGTCACAATGCTGCCAATCACCGGTTTGGTTCCCTCCCCTACCGGAATAGAATAACTCTTTTGCGTCTGTCACTAACGCCCAGTAGGTTACAGGTTTGAAGCACGTCACAGTCATTCAGTCATTGAATCCTACTCAGAATACCACAGACAAGGTTAGACCTTCCGGATTCTCTTGAATGCCGCCATCAGTTCTTGCCTATACCACGAAGATTCCGAAGAATCCAAGAGATATTCACTAAGCCTCAGATGCTTGTAGAACAAGAATGGTTGTCAGTCACCTTGTTCATGGGTGAGAATGATGATGGGCGTCAATCATCACCTTCATCATGTTGAAGAACAAGTGATATCTTGGTAAAAGAACAAGCGGAATTGAATGGAAGAACAATAGTAATTGCATTAATACTCGAGGTACAGCAGAGCTCCACACCTTAATCTATGGTGTGTAGAAACTCCACCGTTGAAAATACATAAGCATAAGGTCTAGGCATGGCCGAACGGCCAGCCTCCCAATGATCTAAGAACTAGATGTCCCAAGATGTAAAATACAATAGTAAAAGGTCCTACTTATAGAAACTAGTAGCCTAAGGTGTACAAAGATGAGTAAATGACATAAAAATCCACTTCCGGGCCCACTTGGTGTGTGCTTGGGCTGAGCAATGAAGCATTTTTCGTGTAGAGACTCTTCTTGGCGTTTAACTCCAGCTTTTATGCCAGTTTGGGCGTTTAACTCCCAGTTAGGTGCCAGTTCCGGCGTTTAACGCTGGGAATTCTGAGGGTGACTTTGAACGCCGGTTTGGGCCATCAAATCTTGGGCAAAGTATGGACTATTATATATTGCTGGAAAGCCCAGGATGTCTACTTTCCAATGCCGTTGAGAGCGCGCCAATTGGGCTTCTGTAGCTCCAGAAAATCCACTTCGAGTGCAGGGAGGTCAGAATCCAACAGCATCTGCAGTCCTTTTCAGTCTCTGAATCAGATTTTTGCTCAGAACCTTCAATTTCAGCCAGAAAATACCTGAAATCACAGAAAAACACACAAACTCATAGTAAATTCCAGAAAAGTGAATTTTAACTAAAAACTAATAAAAATATACTAAAAACTAACTAGATCATATCAAAAACATACTAAAAACAATGCCAAAAAGTATACAAATCATCCGCTCATCAGTGACAGGCCTTCCCATACACAAGCTGGTATGAAGAGGTTCCTATAGGAGTCTTGAATGTTGTTCTATATGCCCATAGAGCATCATCTAAGTTCTTTGCCCAATCCTTTCTACGGACAATTACAGTCTGTTTCAGGATTCTTTTTAGTTCTCTATTAGAGACTTCAGCTTGCCCATTGGTCTGTGGATGATATGGAGTTGCCACCTTGTGGCTAATTCCATATCGGACCATGGTAGTATAAAGCTGTTTATTGCAGAAATGAGTGCCTCCATCACTGATCAGTGCTCTAGGGAAACCAAATCTACTAAAGATATGTTTCTGGAGGAACTTCAATACTGTCTTAGTATCGTTAGTGGGTATTGCAATTGCCTCCACCCATTTAGATACATAGTCGACTTCCACCAGAATGTAAGTGTTTGAGTATGATGGTGGGAAAGGATCCATGAAGTCAATACCCCATAAATCAAATAACTCAATCTCTAGGATCCCTTGTTAAGGCATGGCGTAACCATGAGGTAGATTACCAGCTCACTGGCAACTGTCACAGTTACGTACAAACTGTCGGGAGTCTCTATAGATTGTAGGCCAGTAAAAGCCACATTGGAGGACTTTGGTGGCTGTTCGCTCACCTCTGAAATGTCCTCCATATTGTGATCCATGGCAGTGCCATAGGATCTTTTGTGCCTCTTCTCTAGGCACGCACCTATGGATTAGTCCGTCTGCGCATCTTTTAAAGAGATATGGTTAATCCCACAAGCAGTACTTCGCATTAGAAAGCAGTTTTTTCTTTTGCTGCATGCTGAACTCCTTGGGAATGAATCTTGCAGCTATATAGTTTGCGATGTCTGCAAACCATGGCACCTCTTGAATGGCAAAGAGTTGCTCATCCGGAAATGTTTCAGAGATCTCAGTGAGGGGTAGAGACATCCCTTCTACTGGTTCTATCCGGGACAGGTGATCTGCTACTTGATTCTCTGTCTGTCTCTTATTTCTATATCAAACTCTTGCAGAAGCAACATCCATCTTATGAGCCTAGGTTTTGAATCCTGCTTTGTAAGTAGATATTTAAGAGCAGCATGGTCAGTGTACACAATCACTTTTGATCCTACCAAATAAGATCTGAACTTGTCAATGGCATAAACCACTACAAGCAATTCCTTTTCTGTGGTTGTGTAATTTTTCTGCACGTCATTTAGAACACGGCTAGCATAGTAAATGACGTGTAGAAGCTTGTCATGCCTCTGTCCCAATACTGCACCAATAGCATGGTCACTGGCATCGCATATTAGTTCAAATGGTAGTGTTCAGTCCGGTGCAGAAATGACAGACGCTGTGACCAGCTTAGCCTTCAGAGTCTCAAAGGCCTGCAAACACTCTGTGTCAAAGATAATGGTGTATCAGCAGCTAGCAGGTTACTCAGAGGTTTAGTGATTTTTGAAAAATCCTTCATAAACCTCTTGTAGAATCCTGCATGTCCCAGAAAACTTCTAATTACCTTAACATTGGTGGGGGGTGGTAATTTTTTGATTACCTCCACCTTAGCTTGATCCACCTCTATGCCTTTGTTCAAAATTTTGTGCCCAAGGACAATTCCTTCAGTCACCATAAAGTGACATTTCTCCCAGTTTAAAACTAGGTTAGTCTCTTGGCACCTTTTCAGAACAAGTGCTATATGATCAAGACAGGAGTTGAATGAGTCTCCAAATACTGAGAAGTCGTCCATGAAGACTTCCGGAAATGTTTCCACCATATCAGAGAAAATAAAGAGCATGCATCTCTAAAAGGCTGCTGGTGCATTACACAGACCAAAGGGCATCCTTCTGTAGGTAAATACTCCAGATGGACATGTGAATGCTGTTTTCTCTTGATCTTGGGGATCTTTGAAGAACTGAAGATTGATGGTTTAGAGGTTATAGTAAACTCTCGTTGTAAGTATAGTTACTAAACCAAGCAATCACCCTTTCTTACAAACGTTTTGGTTGTCACAAGTAACAAACCCCTAAATAAATTGATAACTGAAGTATTTAAACCTCGGGTCGTCTTCTCAAGGAATTGCAGGGAGGTATGTTCTTATTATTGGTTATGAGTTTGTAAATTGGGGGTTTTAAGAATGAGGGGGCAATTATGATAAATGACAAATAAAATAAATAAATGACTGTAAAATAAACTCTTGGCAAGGTACGAGAAATTAGAAGTCCTATCCTAGTTATCCTTATCAATGATTATGAAAATTGAATATTAATTCCACTTAGTTAACCTCTGCTGGTGCAAAGGAAGGTCAAGTGGCTAATTAGATTGATCTTCAAATCCTAGTTAATTCCTAGAAAAAGATTGGGATTATAGAAGTTCAAGCTAATTGGCAAAGATAGCGGTTATCGATCATATTGAGTTTGATAACTTAAGAGTTACTGATTTCTTAACCAAAACCAAAAGGAAATAAAATCTACTTGAATGAAAATAAATTGGATAAAGCCAAAGCATCCATAACATATAAATCTGAAATATCTCAAATTATATTAAATAAAAATGTCAATTCTAACATGGACAATATCATCAGCCAATTGGGCAACATCAATCAAACACAAATAAAAATATCAGAGTAAATAAAAGTAGAAGAGAAACATAAATTATTGAACCTGATGAAGAGTTGAAATAAATCCTAATTTCTAAAAATCCTAATTTCTAAATCCTAAGAGAGAGGATAGAGACTCTCTCTCTAAAAACTACATCTAAAACCTAAAATTGTGAGTAATGAAAGCCTCCTGAGTCTCTGCATGTTCCCTGACTTTAATCTGTGTTTCTGGGCCAAAAACTGGGTTGAAATCCGGTCCAGAATCTCTGCCAGCGACTTTTGTAATTCTACAGATCACGCACATCACGCGGACGCATCATTCACGCGGACGCGTCATTCAGCGTTTTTCTTTTCCATGCGGGCGCGTCGTCCATGCCTCCGGGTCGCTTCTGCTTTTCCAATCCGCACGTTCTCGTCACTCATGTGGCCGCGTCACTTCGAATTCTTTTCTTCTGCATGGTCGCGTCGCTGACGCGTACGTGTCACTTCTCGCTGGTCATCTCCTCAATTTCTTGTGTTCCTTTCATTTTTGCAAGCTTCCTTCCCAATCTCTCACTTATTCATGCCCTATAAAGCCTGAAACACTTCACACACAGATCAAGGCATCGAATGGTAATAAGAGAGGATTAAGATTAGCTAAATTAAGACCAAAGAAGCATGTTTTCAATCATGTAATAATTTTAGGAAGGAAATAATAATGCATGCTAATTATATGAATAAGTGGGTAAAGACCATGATAAAACCACACAATTAAACACATTGTAAACCATAAAATAGTGGTTTATCAACCTCCCCACACTTAAACATTAGCATGTCCTCGTGCTAAACTCAAGGAGACCAAATAAATGAGTAGGGAAAGGCAAGACTTATGCAAT